>NW_028245917.1:0-52766 GCF_964263255.1 Lissotriton vulgaris | reverse complement strand
GCAGTCTTGGAGGCCGCAAGGTACCGCGGACGAGCGAGTCCCCCTCCCTCTCCGGCAGTGTGTCAGAGTGCGGCGAGGATCAGACACCCTGTGGTGGAAGCCGCGGAATAGGACGGATGGCGGAGACTGACAGAATCCTGGTGTCCGGGAGAGGCGCTGTGACTCCTGAGGGGGCTGCCCAAGAGTGGAGCTATCCGGTGCATCCGTCTGGCACGACCTCGCCGGGCGAGCGAGGTGAGGAGCCTGGAGATCAAGGGTGTGCGGCCATTTGAGGAGGCGATCGCTGGGGGAGTCCTGGCCCCCGAGTACTGTCAGGCGGCAGGTACCGGTGAGGAGCGGGGGCTGGCAAGCGGGTGATAGGGGCGGGGTGGTGAGGTCAGGAGGAAATCGCCGGACTGGCGAGTCTCGCCCCCTCATCTGCGACACGAGACAGCTGGAAAGGACCGGCAGCACCCAAACTGCATGGTCGGGCGGCTCTGCGGTGAGTGGCCCCGCAGGGGCTAGCAGTTCCTTCCTGTGCTGAGGGGACTGGGGAGGCCGCAACTTACCTGGAGGCGGTGCATGAGCCCTTACACAGATATTGAGGCTGGAGGAGGCCTCCGCCAGGTGCTGGCACTTGGGAGGCCCACAGATGATATTGATTGTCATACACTGTCTCTGAGGCGATGACTGTAAGTTTATAGGCCTGCACTGAAGAGCACCTGTGGGAGAGACACACGCAGAGTGGGGGTTGCCTAGCGATAGCAACGGGGTATTCCCCATAAGGTGAGGCTACTGGCTAATGCTGAGCCCTGGCTTGGAACAATATCATTCAGTGCGAGAACCCTCTGCATACCCTGGTCCAACATCATTCATTATGGGCAAAGATAGGAAACCAAGGCCGCCGATACAGAGCAGGATGGACCAATATGCGAAGGTCATTGCCCCCTCCCCAAGGAACGTTCGACCCCCCCGTTCGGACACGGACACTGTCCTTCAGGCGATCAATGCCACCAGAGAGGTGCTAGATGGGAAGATCAGTGCAGTGGGCACAGAGGTGTCGCTCCTGTGGCAGGACCTCAGGAATTTGGCGGATAGGGTCACGGAGATGGAGACTAGACTGGGTAACTCGGAAGACTCGCTGCAAGACCTGCACAAAGGAATGGCGGACCTACAATCCTCCCACAAAGATCTACTGTGGCGGGGGGACAATGCGGAAAATGGAGCACACCGCAATAACCTCCGCTTTGTGGGCTTTAGAGAAGGAATTGAGGGAATGAACATGCCTGAGTTCCTACATTCATGGCTATTACACACCTTCCAGAAAGACAAATTTTCTTCCTGCTTTGTCATAGAGAGGGCTCACAGGGGGGCGTTGATGGCCCGACCGCCTGCAGGAGAGCAGCCACGACCTGTGATAGCATGTTTTCTGAACTTTCTAGACAAAGACATGATCCTCAGGGAAGCCAGAAAGCTTGAGGTGATCCAGCATGAGAACCCACACATAATGATTTTCCCAGACTACAGTAGGGAGGTGCAGAAGCAGAGACGTCCATTCGACTCCGTAAAAGCCAAATTGCGAGAAGATAAGATTCAATATATGTTACTCTTTTCTGCTAAACTGAAAGTACTCTTTATGGGCAAATCCGACTTCTTCCAGATACCGGAGGAGGCTTGACATTGGCTGGAGGAACGTTCCACATTGGGGCGATCAGAAGCGCTGACGCACAGCGATGTGCCTTTGGGAGGGGGCACCAGATGGTCCTCGACGTCCTCGACAGGCCCGTAGGGGAAGACTCCTGGAGGCAACTCCATATGCCCAAAAGACACTGGCAGATTCAGACGATGCAGTAGATGTTCCCTGGATTCTCGGATCTCGACGGGCTTGCACACGCTCCGCCTCTCAGATCGCCCTCAACCGGACACAGAGAATGAAACCAGAGACTCTTCATCTGGTGAGGAGGAGGCTAAGGGCCCCTCCATGCACCCCTGGGCAGCTGAAATACGGGCGATGGAACAGGCCTCAACGGCGGATGCAGCAGCTACCCCGGGAGACCCGCCGGATTCCCACTCGTGAACAGAGGCCTGCAGGGTTGGCATTTCGGAGCATGCAAGCTGGATACTCACCCCTTTTCTTTCTATTCCTTCTTTTCTTTTTGTTCTTTGTTACTTCTGCCGAAGGCTACGGAGACCTAGAGGACAAACGCGGAGCCGTAGGCGATAGTCCTGGAGTGGCTACAGACCTGGACTCTTGGCAGTTCCCTCGATTTGGCAGTTGTGGTTTTCCTTGGCTCCGTCTTTCCCTCTTTTTCTTCTCCTCTTTCCTGTTCTTTCTGAAGGATTTTGGGACTGCTGCGAGAGTTGGAACTTGTGGCGTGAGTTGGGACTGGGATGGCGATAGACCTCCATCACCCTAGCATCCACTCCCCAGTGACTGGCGGGGGATGCGACAAGGGTAGGGGGTGGGGGAGGGGGTCTAGGGGGGTACAGTAGTTCTATAGTTGGGTTCTTTAAGTTTGTTTGGAACAAGCAGTCACATGGTCACTCAGAGGCGCGTGCTCACCTGCTGCCCTCACCCGGGATGTACTTTGATCACTCACTTCTATGGCCCCCTTGAATGAACGAAGACTTCCACTGATGGGATGGAGACTGGCCCCTACAAGATACTCACATGGAATGTGAATGGCCTAGGGGATAAAATTAAGAGAGGGCTGGTGTCCACATACATAAAATGGGCTCATCCAGATGTAGTCCTATTGCAGGAGACCCACCTCAAGGGCACAAAGTGTGGGTTTCTAGCGAGAGGAGCCTACACAGCATTAGCACACGCAGGATACACTGCCGGCTCCCGGGAGGTGGCAATCCTGCTTAAAAAATCTCCCACTTTCAAGATAACTCGGACATGGACAGACCCACACGGTACTTATGTGGGAGTGACAGGAACATGGGGTAGACGGAAGGTCACAATAGTTTTGGTTTATGCCCCCCCCGAAGTTACAGGCCAGGACTCTACGTGGATTGACTGATATCCTGCTCTATACCCGGACACACTACATATTATAGGGGGAGACTTTAACGACGTCATGTCCATCCATGTGGACCGCTCAGTGAACCGTACCGACCACTTCCCGACTACGCACTTGGCCTGGGTGATAGACACTTTGGGGCTGATAGACGTGTGGCGATACCTCCACCTGGACACTAGAAGTTACTCATACTAATCTGGCACACACAAGGTGCACTCCCGACTGGACTATGTCTTTCTCCCGTGGCGGGCCACGGGTACTGACTCTGAGGCGGAGTACATGGCGTGTGGGATCTCTGATCACTCCCCGCTGATGGTTAGGACAGGAGGGAGGCCCTGGGCGAGAAGTGGAAACTGTTTTGGACCTGCAGAACACTGAGATATTGCGGGTCCTTCGGGCAGACACAACAGTGTATTTTGCGGAACATTTTGGTTCGGTCCAATCAGGCGTTATAGTGTGGGAGGCATATAAGACTGTGCTCCATGAAAGGGCCCAAAACCAAATAGCCTGGGAGAAGCGGACAGCACAAGAGGAGCTAACTACTTTGGAAACCCAAATTCTGGCGCTGGAACAATGCTATCTTGAGGGACGTGACTCACAGGTACTCTGGCTCCTGACTGACACTCAACTATGTTATAGAGCCCTAGTAACGGAAGAGGCTAAAGCGCAGGCGACCCTCCGTAGGGTATATGATGTTGGGGATAAATCTGGTAAGCTCCTTCCCTGGCTCAGCCGTAAGGAATTGGATGCCCGCTGGATAGAAAGTATAGTGGACTGCCAAGGGCAGACGCAAAAGGGAGACGCACAAATAGTACAGGCATTTGCCTCCTATTTTAAGGATTTCTGAGGCCAGGGAAATGGCTGCCCCGGAGGAGATTCTAGCATATCTAGCATCTGTTCAAACCCTGAGCTTAGCGGCTGAGGATGTGGAGGAACTTGAAGCAGACCGAACTTAAAAAGGTAATAACTAAATTGTGCCCTGGTAAGTCCCCAGGCCCGATTGGACTCCCAGCAGAATTTTATTAAAAAAGGGGCAAACCTCCTGGCAGTGCACTTGTTAGCACTGTTCAGGGACGCGGCTCAAGAGGGCTCCTTCCCTCTGGACCTTAGATTGGCCACGATCATCATCATACATAACACGCAACACCTCGGGTCAAAACAAGAAGATGAAAAATGGGAAAGGCAAGGATAGACAATATCAAGAGATTAAGGGCCAGATGCATCGCAAACGGCCTTTTAGCATGAATTGCTATGCATCAAATAATCGCAATAATAATAAATTGCGATTCCCTATTTTGCCATAGCATTTAGGGAATCGCAATGCTTGCGATTCCTTAAATGATATGTATGTAACTATTTGGAATTGCGAATTTGTGTTAAGAAATCGCAAATTACCACCAATTTGTAGTTGGTGGTAATTTGCGATTTCTTTTTATAAATGCCCTATTTGGCATTTGTGAGGGTGGCATGTGACACACGTACATGCCCATAGGGCATGTATGTGTGCCACATGCACACACATGGAAATTTCTGGGGTGCAGCAGGGTGTCTTTGAGATACCCCCACACCCTTGAAATAATTCTCAAATTGCGATTAGCTAATTGCGAAATCGCAATTTGAGAATTATTGCACTTTCATTCCTATAGGCCTCCTGGCCCATAGGAATGCATTTCAGATTATTCTTTATTTGCGAATTCGCAAAATGCGAATTCGCAAATAAAGATTAATATGGAATCGCTAAAAAATTGCGATTTTGTACATGCATACCATTTTGCGCTTTCTAAATAGCGATTCGCAAAAAAATCACTATTTAGGAATCGCAAAATGGATGCTTAATGCATCTGGCCCTCAGACACCAACCAACTCTGCAAAAGAGGAGAGACTCTTTCGCCAGAACCCATCATTCACAAATTGTGAGGTTTCATCATTTGGGTCTAGCCTCCTCTCGCTAGGGAACTCAGTCTCGGGAATTGCCTGAGATACCCTTAGCTGATTGAAGAACTAGAGGATGGCTGATGACTCCACAGAGTACAAGAAAGAACCCAAAGGCATATCTTTATGCTAAGTGAAGAGGGTTTCTTACCAAAAAAGAGGGAGAAGTGTAGCGCTAAATGATACGAAAAAGGTGGGTTAAAAATGACTAAAGGACCTCCAAACCAATTTTATTACCAGAGTACCCTTGTCATATTTAAAAAGTAGTGTGCTAATATTTGAAATTATCAACTGTTAAGCAGTGAAATTAGGTCGACATGTTTCTGCCGTCACAAGGATCTATTAATATCAGGGCATTCTTCAGGACCATACAAGCCAAAAATACAAAGCTGCTGCTAATAATCAAAAGTGAAAAATTATACAGTGATGAATGTAAATTGAAACATTTCATATACTCCACCAGTAATGTCCAACTAGGCAGGAGTGGAAGTAATTACCAGTTACCTGCAAAGACAATGTACATATATTAAAGTATTGCTTACCCCACCTCGCAAATTCACCACAAAGCTAGCCTCTTTCAACTGAAAGGGCTTGAAATAAAACCCTACAAAGGTTTCAAAGACGTCTTTATAGTACGTGCACTTACCCATCTCAATTGGGTGTCACCCTCACCTCTACCTGGTCACTACTCAGGGAAGGGGGCCCGCTCTGTAATAGAAAGCGATGTCCATGATGCACTATTTCATGGCATATCTATCCATCACAAGATTCTTGTTTATTCAAGCTCCTACACATAAGCAATGCACTCTCAGTACAAACAGGGGAATCCTCCAGTAATTGAAAGCTAAAATAAATCGCATATTATAGGTGATATAATGCGGTAAAATGTAACCAAGGTTGCAATCATTACTGGCATGCAATATGGGACAGAAATCGCATACAGAATGATTCATGGTTTCTAAGAATGTTGTTAAGTATCTTTTGGCGTGTACAGTAAGTAACAGGTGAATCGCCTCCAACCTTAGTTTACATCGTTAGTTAGCTGTTATGAAAACAAGGTATTTAATGAGACGAAGAAACTGCACGGGCATGAATTGCAAACGCCCGTAAAGTTCACATACACAACGTTTTGCAAGAGTAACTCAAAAGTGTTGTTTCAAACAGTGTGTATAAAACAGGTGAATCTTGATTAGCAGGATGTTAACAACATCTCAAATTATTAGTTGGCCACGATCATCCCCATCCATAAACCAGGAAGAACCCCCGAGGACTGTGCGTCTTACTGCCCAATCTCCCTCCTCAACACAGAGGTTAAACTCCTGGTGAAGATACTGGCCATCCGTTCACGGCAAGTAATCTCGGGCCTTGTGCACCGAAATCAAACAGGCTTCTTACCAGATCGGGTGACCAGACAGAACCTACAGCGGACCCACAACTGCCTTATGGTGGTACAGGATCGGGATGATCCACACATGTTTCTCTCTGTGGACGCGGAAAAAGCGTTTGACGCTATCCACTGGCTCTTTTTAGAGGCGGTTTTGGTCTAGTTCTGCATCGGCCCCAAATTTAGACAATGGATGGGACCCAAGAGCGCGAGTTAAAGTAAATGGGCTATTGTCTGAGGACTTCCCTATTAGAAAGGGAACCCGTCAGGGATGCCCTCTGTCCCCTCCACTATTCACCCTCACCATTGAAATAGTGGCCTGTGAGGTCAGACAGACAAAGGAGATAAGGGGGTTCCAAATTACACAGATTGATCTGGAGGAAGAAAAGATCTTGCTAAATGTGGACGATATCCTGTTGTATGTTACAGAACCGGTGGTCACGGTCCCTGCACTGTTCAGGCTCCTGGGCAGGTATGGCTCCTTCTCGGGCTATGCGAATAACTGGCATAAATCGGTTCTGTATAGCCCACGACCTGAGGAAACGTGGCCCTCTCTCTCAGGGGCTCTCCAGGTTACGCAAGCGGGATTCACGTATCTGGGGATCTATATAACCACAGATAGAAATCTCTCCTACCAAAATACATTCAGCGAGTCATAACGAATTTTGCAGCGGACACCCAACACTGGAAAACCCTTCCCCTTACGATACTTTGCCGAGCCGCCATGTTTAAAATGATTACATTGCCCCGCTTTTTGTATGCCCTCCAAAATGAATACTTTCCTCTTCCTCAACAGACGTTTTGGACGATAGACGCAGAAATACGCTCCCTGCTGTGGCTGAGGAAACAACCAAGGATTGTCCTGAGTAAGTTGCAGCGAAACCAGTATAATGGAGGGATATCCCTGCCGGACATCAAGGCCTACTACTGGGCAGAGTAGCTGGCGCCGGTAAATGAATGGCTCCATGCCCTGGCTGATCACCCCACCTACAGATTAGAAAGGGACACCATGGCACGTCGCTCCTGCCTATTTTACTTATATGGGGGTCTAGGTAGGAGACGCCTCCTGCCGGCCACGCAAATCATCATTGGGGTCTGGGATAGAGCGACTAAGATCTTGGGTTGGATACATAAACCAACAACAAAACAGACACCGATATGGAACTGTACCTAGTTGAGGGAGCTCCACAAACTCAAGGGCTTTGGGGGGTTGGGACAACATTGGAATCTCTACGCTTGGGGATGTGATGGCAAAGGGGGACCTTATACCCTTCAGGACTTTGGCATTGGAGTTTGGGCTGCACCCCACCCTATTTTGTAAATACCCGCAACCACGACATGCATGGAGGGCTGAGAGCTTGCTCTCCTCTCTCCTGCCGGAATATGCTTCGTTGGAGCGTCGCTTATTACAAGAGCAGATAGCCAACAAGACAGTATCTCTAATGTATAGGACCTTGAACAATAACATGTCAGACAGACTGAGGAAATTGAGAGAAACATGGGAGCAGAACCTGGGCACGATGGACACAGTAGTTTGGGACGTGGCCCTGATGAATCATAGGAAAGTGGCAACTAAATCCCGCCTCCGACTCATCCAATACAAAATATTACACAGTCCTAACAAATTTTGCAGCGGACTCCCTACGCTTGAAAACACTTCCCCTTATGATACTTGGCCGAGCCGCCATGTTTAAAATGATTACATTGCCCCGCTTTTTGTACGCCCGTCCAAAATGAGTACTTCCCTCTTCCTCGACAGACGTTTTGGACGATAGATGCAGAAATACGCTCCCTGCTGTGGCTGGGGAAACAACCAAGGATTGCCCTGAGTACGTTGCAGTGAAACCAGAATGATGGAGGGATATCCCTGCCGGACATCGTGGCCTACTACTGGACAGGGCATCTGGCGCCGGTACATGACTGGCTCCATGCCCCAGCTGATCACCCCACCTACAGATTAGAAAGGGACACCATGGCACGTCGCTCCTGCCTATTTTACTTATATGGGGGTCCATGAAGGAGACTCCTACTGCCGGCCACGCAAATACCCATTGGGGTCTGGGTTAGGGCGACTAAGATCTTGGGTTGGACACGTAAACCAACAAAACAGACACTGATATAGAACTGTACCTGGTTGAGAGAACTCCACACACTCAAGGGCTTTGGGGGTTGGGACGACATTGGAATCTCTACGCTGAGGGGTGTGGTGACAAAGGGGGACCTTAAACCCTTTAGGACTTTGGCATTGGAGTTTGGGCTGCACCCCACCCCATTTTTTAAATACGCGCAACTGCGACATGCATGGAGGGCTGAGAGCTTGCTCTCCGCACCCCTGTCGGAATATCCTCCGTTGGAGGGTCGCTTATTGCAAGAGCAGATAGCAACAAGACAGTCTCTCTAACATATAGGACCTTGAACAATAACACACCAGACAGACTGGGGAAATTGAGAGAAACAAGGGAGCAGAACCTGGGCACGATAGACACAGTAGATTGGGAAGCAGCCTGATGCATCATAGGAAAGTGGCAAATAAATCCCGCCTCCAACTTACCCAATACAAAATATTACACAGGGTATACTTCGACAGCGTTCAACTCCACCGAATAGGCCAGGCCAGTGATCCAAACTGTCTGCGATGTAGACTTCTGCAGGGGGACTTCTACCATGTCATCTGGGACTGCCCTGCCATTCACACATA
This sequence comes from Lissotriton vulgaris, assembly GCF_964263255.1. Taxonomy (NCBI): domain Eukaryota; kingdom Metazoa; phylum Chordata; class Amphibia; order Caudata; family Salamandridae; genus Lissotriton; species Lissotriton vulgaris. The sequence continues at coordinate 43,747 of NW_028245917.1, read as the reverse complement.
CTGGACACAAATACTGGGAGATTTGAGTAAGGTGCTGGAGGCCACACTTCCCTTAGACCCTAAATTCGTATTGCTGGGAATATCTAATGACATTGACTTGAGCCGCCCGCAACTTATTTTTGCATTATTGGCACTAGTAGTGGCAAATAGAGATGTAGCAAGGGCATGAGGGGCATCTCTCCCCCGTCAGCTAGGAGAATGGAGGAGGGGAATGGACATGTATATGACAGCGGAAAGGGTCACATACAAAGCGAGAGGATACCCCCGGAAGTTCCGTAAAGTATGGGGGAAATGGAGGAAGTATCATGGACTGAATGGGGGTTTTAAACCTGAATTGCACAATATGGGTCCTTTCGAATTTTAATATGTTCAGAGATGGAGTGTTATTGGGCATGTGTTTTGGACCCTGGGGGTGTTTCAGTGGAGAGGGAAGAAGTTAACCAAATGTGTCGCCTGCGGAGGAGCCGGATTTCCTTTGGATACATGACATGGAGATGCTGCTAGGGGTTGCGGGTGGGGTGGTGGGAGGGTATTTGAACACGAGAATGACTACTTGTGACATGTTAGTTGTTCTGTATTGGTTGAAAATCCAAATAAAAATATTTTTTTTAAAAAAAGACTTATTTGCATATAGCTTAGTCTGAACTGGGGTGGCGAAGTGAACCAAAGAACAATGATGGATTCAACCGAGATCTGGGACTAGGGGAGAGTGTCTGAAAGGTGTCAGCCCTCCGTCCATCATCTCCTTGTGTTTACTTTGTTTGCTCAGCTTCAGCACAGCTGATATGGGACTGATATCAGTGAACTATAACATGAATGCTCATGACGAAATAGTAAGTCAGGTCCTTTTGTTATTTCATGGGTTAGGAAAACTCAAGACTATGAAAATACAATTACACATTAATAAGGGTGTCCATTCTATTGCTCAAAGACACAGACACACTGCATTTAATCTATGGGAAGCTGTTGAAAAAGAACTTGAATCATTGCTCAAACATGATATCATTGATCGTTCCACTGGTCCACCACCTCAGAGTTCTCCCATAGTGGTTGTAGGGCTTGGCCTTTTTTGACTAAAGTTCCCTAAACTTTTCGCTTTCCCCCTAGAACGTTTTCCTGAGATAGAGTTGCCAATTTAGATGATTTGGGTACCTTGCCACTGCTGATCAGTGTCAAAGTACAAGTGTTCCCTGTGTAAAGTATAATGTTAATTGGTTGGCCATGATTGGTATGTTTGCCTTACTAGTAAAGTCCCTAGTGATGTGCACTGTGTGTGTCAGGGCTAGTAATGCAAAGGTGCGCGGAGAAGGGAACTCAGTCCTGCAGTGTAGGGCCTGCGTGCAGTTTGCTTAGTTAGCATGTTGTCCTGACAAGTAGGCCTTACTTTCCCTTTTGTGTACACAGTCGGCACCCCTGTGGTAGGTCACGGGTAGCCCCTGGGCAGGGTGCAGTCTAAGTAAAAGGCAGGACATATACTAAGATGTGTGTTATGTCCTGACACTTAAAAACACTTCATTTCATTTTTCACTGCTGAAAGGCCATCCTGCCTATAGGACATAATGGGGGAGGCTGGGTGTTTGTTAGCCTAGTTTCCTATCGGAAGTGAAGTGAGACACGAATGCTCTGGGTGCATGTCGTGGTGCAACACAGGCGCTGATGAGGAGCGCCTGGTTGGCGTGTGCATCAGCGGTGGAGTGAGTCTCGGACGCGCAAGGTGCATGTCGTGGTGCACAGGAGGCGTTGGTGAGTGGCGCCTGGTCAACGTGTGCATTGGAAGTGGAGTGAGTCTCGGACGCACAGAGTGCGTGTCGGGGTGCACCGGAGGCGCTGGTGAAGAGCGCCTGATCATTGAGTGCACCGGAGGAGAACTGAGGCTCGGTGAGCGTGTCGTGGTGCAGCCGGAGGTGTTGGTTAAGAGCACCTGGATATTGGGGTACCGGAGTTGGAGTAAGTCTCAGTGAAGCAGTGCGCATGCTTTGGTGAAACCTGAGACTGTGGAGGTGATCGGCTGATCATCGTCTGCACCAGAAGAAAGGGAGTCTTTGCAGCGCGGTGTGCCTGTCTTGGTGCCAACTGAGACCGTAGGAAGGAGTGCCTGGTGAACGTGCACTCGGAGTTGACGTGAAGTCTCATCAGCTTTGTGTGTGTGGCTTTGTGCCAGAGGAGACCCCAAGGGTGCTGTGGTGAAAGTGCACCCGGTGTAACGTAATCTCAGGGGCGTGGCGTACATGTGCCCTGCGGTCACCTGAGACCTTCCTAACAGTTGGGGCACGGACCGACAGCCCCGGAGGAGCTAAGCTGCCAGGCCATGCCGCTGAGGCCCATTGAGAAAGATCTGTATGGAAGGCCCAGTCCGCAGAAGGAGAGGAGAGTTGGGTCACGGCCCCAGGTAACGTGGATCACTACCTGGACGGGGCGCGGGCTCGGAGGGACACTCTCTCGGCCTCTCAGTCATTCATGTGATGTGAGCCTTTGCTTCGGCTCAGATTGGAGCTCGTACTGGCCAACAGAGTGGTAGTACTGGGGCCAGAGTGAGAAGCTGCACTTTATGTCATCATGAATACGTGTGGGGGGCAACTGTTATCGAAGAGGCTGATTGTATTAATACACTTTGCCAATATTGCTGCTAACAAACTGCCGGACTGTCGTATGACGTCTGACATTATTTCTGCATAACGAAGTACACAATTGTAGCTCTACGCATTGCATTATTTCTCCATTGCAAAGAACAGGAATTGCAGCGACCCACATTGCATTATTTCTTCATTGCAAAGTACGTGATTCTAGCTACAAATTGGATTATTCCTTAATTGCAAAGTACATGATTTTAGCGGAGCGAATTGCATTATTTCTTCCATTGCAAGGAACCAGGGTATATCGTTATGCATTGTATTATTTCTCCTATGCCCAGCACAGGATTGTATTGTTACGCAGTGTATTATTGTTTGTCCATTGCAACGTGTGTGATTCTAGCACTGCGACCAGCATAGCATTTTGAAAGCAGTGGTTGGGATTTGAGCCTACCAACCAGCTGGAACTAATATTACCCTTTATTATATGTTGACTTTAGTATCGTGTGGTCTGATCGTATATCTTTTTCTATAAAGTTTATACTCATTTAATCAAACTTGTGTGTAGTCCATTTGTGATGTCACCAGTGGGTTGCTGTTGCACATACTGTACACTCGTGCCTTGGAGATAGGCCTGGCTGCTCATGCCAAGCTACTAAGGGGGTGAGCAGGGCTATCTCAAACGGTGTCCTTACTTGGCCTAACATTGAGTGGGGAGTCCTGGGTCTCACACTTGGTGACAGTGGTGTGGGATGGGGACTGTTAGATTTGGGGGTCTCTAGTTGGCACAGGTAGGTACTTGTGACAAATAGGAACCCTTGCCTCTAGTCAGGAAAAGGGGATTACACTCCTAAAATAACCCCTGCTCACCCCGTTGGTAGGTTGGCACGAGCAGACAGGCTTATCTCAGAGGCAGTGTGTGAAGCATTTGTGACCACATACAGTAACCCAGTGACACTACAGATGGACACCACACAAGGTTTTATATAAAAAATAAGTATACTTTATATAGATTTACCACAGGACCATAAACGACAAAAATACACAATACGGTTACTCTAAGATGGTAGATTTAGCTTAGTTCAGTTCCATTCTTAAGATGCAACACTTTACGTCAATGTACCTTAGGTTGCGTTGCGCTTGCACAACAAGCAATGTCGCAGCGAGGGAAATGCTGCAAAGTTCAGGTGCAAAGAAATAAAGACGTGAAGCTCTTCCAGATGCGGCACGCTTCTCCGAGGATGCTAGAAGTTCTCGGTTCGAGGCATGGACTGCAGCGGTGACACCTTTGTTCCGCGATGCGACGGCAGCAGCTCCACCTGCGAAACTCTTCTCCCACGATACTTGAAGCTTCCGCACGATGCAACAACTACAGCAGCGACTTCCACGATGCGACGGCAGCAGCTCCAATGGTGGCGTGCTTCTCGGGGGTGCGAGGGGCTTTTCTTTGAGGTGGTGCAGTGTGACAGTTCCAATGGCGACACCCGCCTTCGGAGTTGCGACGGCAGGCTCGGTGATGGTGTCTTCTCTCGATGCGGTGCAATGCGACAGCTACAGCGGCAACACCCTCCTTCGGAGTTGCGACGGCAGCAACAACGACAACACGCTTCCTCTTCGTTGCGGCACGCTTCTCTCGATGTGGTGCAGTGCGACAACTACAGCGCCGACATCCACGATGCGACAGCAGCAGCAGCAACGGCGACACGCTTCTTCGTCAACGAGTCGTGCTTTCAGCTCCTTGCAACAAGCAGTTCCTCAGAAGGCCCAAAACAGCAGCAGGCACTTCAACAAGAACTCTGGGGAGCTGGGGGTTGAAGTCTGTTGTCCCTGACACTTCAGCAGGAGGCAAGCTCTTTTCCAAGCCCTTGGAGATCCTTCACAAGTTGAAAGCAAAGTACACAACATTCCTTTCTCCTTCTTTTGGCAGTAAGGCACCCACTGCAGGCCAATCCCCCAAGCAGCACTTCAGCTTGGTAAAAGTCTCTACTCAGTTTCTTCAGGTTCCTCTCCTCAGTAAAGGTTTCTTCTTGTAGTCCAAAAGTGATCTAATATCATGGGATCAGGGTCCCAATATTTATACCCCAAAACCCTTTGTTCTCTGAGGGGAGAGGGACCGTTGCCCAGTCCAAACCAGTTCTGAAGCACTCTGTTTACCAGACTGCTCTTTTCCTTTCATAGTGCAAGGCAGGCACATCAGACGCCCCACAGGAGATGGAGCCAGCACTATGAAAGGCAAGTACAGTCCTGGAGCACTTTGTTTACAGGACTCCTTCTCTTTTTTCAGTGTGCAGGGCAGAGACATCAGCAGCTCCCCAGGAGGTAGAGCCAGCATTGTGGAAGGCTGGCACAGCCCTATTCAAGGTTCAGGTGCAACTCCTCTCTCCCATCTAGATGCAGATCTCTCTATTCACCACTGGGCTGACTCATCCTGTCTCTTGGAATCCCTCAGCCCTGTAACTCCCGAAACCAGACAAAGGAATACACAACCTTGCAGAGGCAGGCTTGAAATGTTAGACAAGCAAATACCTACTTTCTAAAAGTGGTATTTGCAAACACAGAATGTTAAAACCAACTTCACAAAAAGATGTATTTTATCATTCTGAGTCCAGGCATACTAAACTCGAATTTCTACCATGTTCTCTGAGACTCTACTGACTACAGCGCGCTTGCACACTGTGCTGCATCACTAGTTTTAATAATTTTAAATTACCTGCATCTTGGCGCTATCGCGCAGTTCTTTTATAACGATAGGCACCTAGTCTCTTGCGCGCTCTCTGAGGGATAATATTTAGGTGAGACTCTTACCATGCACCATAATTGTTTTTCACCCCGCATTTAGCGGGAATTAGGGCGCTTCAGGGCGTGCTAGGGTCCGTGACTCCACCGCATCGCGGCGATCTAGGCCGCGATCTTGGGTGAGGGTGACCAGGTGAGTGCCGATTTGCGGGCACCATCTTGGTTGGGGGGCTAGTGTCTACATCGGAGGACTCCCGCGTTTGGTGAAGCGCATAAAAACCGGATTGTCCTTCTGGCAGGTCAGACTCCACTGACTACAGCGCGCTTGCACACTGTGCTGCATCGCTAGTTTTAATAATTTCAAATAACCTGCATCTTGGCGCTATCGCGCTGTTCTTTTATAACAATAGGCACCTAGTCTCTTGCGCGCTCTCTGAGGGGTAATATTTCGGTGAGACTCTTACCCTGCACCATAATTGTTTTTCACCCCGCATTTAGCGGGAATTAGGGCGCTTCAGGGCGTGCTAGGGTGCGTGACTCCACCGCATCGCGGCGATCTAAGCCACCATCTTGGGTGAGGGTGACCAGGTGAGTGCCGATTTGCGGGCGCCATCTTGGTTGGGGGGCTAGTGTCTACATCGGAGTACTCCCGCGTTTACGGCTATTTAATATGCATATTCATTAAGCGCGCAGCGTTGGCGAGCAGCGGGAGCGCCGATGGCGCGCCGGAGGTGCGCCAGAGGTAAGCCCGTTTGCGCCCGTTCGCGCACCGTTCGCAACTAGCACTAGCCATGCTGCCACTGCGGCAACACACCGGCTAACTTACACTAGAGCAGAACTCACTGAGCTCGGTCATCGCCTTCCGGTAAGTAACCTGCCGGCTTCTATGTCCAACAACTTAGCGGTGCTGTCGTGCGGGCTACTTAATGTTCGGTCTCTCTGTAAGCACCATGTCGAAATCACTCTTCTTATTGAAGCTCATTGGTTGGATGTGCTCTTTCTTACAGAGACATGGACTCGAGCAGACAGCGAGGTAGAACTTGGGTTGTCCTGTCCTTCGGGATATAAAATCAGGCATAATCCTCGCATGGGGAATAGAGGGGGAGGTATAGGGTTCATATTTAGGGACACTCTGGATTTCTCTCAGCTTGAGGTAAAGAGGGTCCAAGGATTCGAACTTATGGGCTTTTCCCTCAAAGGACAGAAAGGAGTATTGCATTCAGTATTGCGATGTTATAGACCTCCGGGTAATGCACTGTCCAGCCTACCTGACCTGATTGATTTAATCTATGACCTTTCCAATACTCATTCCAGATTACTTATTCTGGGGGACTTTAATTTGTGGCCAAATGGGCCAACGGACACAGTTTATAGAGAACTGTGCCAGGCATGTAGAAATCTTCAACTGCAGCAACTGGTACTCTCCCAGACTCACTTGCAGAGCCATGCTTTAGATCTAGTTTTCGCGGAAGCCACACAGGTTGAGATTAGGGATATAATCATTCAATGTTGGATGGACCACGCTTTAGTCCATTTTTTCCTAGGTCTCCCCGTTGACTCTGCGCGAGAGCGCAGCTTGGGTCCCACCAAAACTAGCAGACAATGGTCTAAACTTCTTAATAGCAGTGTTCTTCCCACTCTGCTTTCTGGAGGCTTCTCCTTAGAGGGAAATGTGGAGGCGAGCTACTCAGGCCTATGTAAGCAAATTACCAACTCGCTAGACAAGGTGGCCCCCCTGCGGAAATCAAAAGTTAGACGTAGGCCTGCTATGCCGTGGTACTCGAACGATCTCCTCCACGCGAAAATAAGATGCAAGCAGGCAGAAAGGGCATGGAGAAAGCACTATGCAGAGTCTGCTAGATCTCTCTTTAAACAAGCGCTGCTGGACTATAAAGCCCAGATTAAGCGCGCTAAAGCGAAATATCTAGAGGATATGCTATTACAGGCGTCTAACAAATCACAGACCCTGTTTAAAATAGTTAACGATCTTTCTAAGCCGACATGTGCGGCAAAAAATATTCCGGCCTCACAGTCCCTTTGCGACACTCTGGCTGACGCATTTGAGGACAAGATTGCCACCATTCTGAGTGGACTCGCTAGTTCGGGCTGCTCATGTCCTCAGCCAATTGCTGCCCATGTACCTTTATTCATCTCAGGTCATCCAAAGTTGGAAAGCTTTACCCTTCCTCCGTTTGAGGATTTCTGTTCCCTTGCAAATGACGTGTCCTCGGGCTCCCCTCTTGACCCGCTACCCCATAAATTTTGGAAGCTTTTTCAGGAAGAGCTCTTTTGCCCCCTCTACTCCATCTGTCTCCAGTCCTTTAGCACTGCTACGGTGCCAGAGTGCTGGAAGCTGGCTGTGGTCTCTCCTCTTTTGAAGAAACCCACACTCTACCCCACCTGCCCGGCGAATTATCGGCCTATTTTGTTGCTTTCCTTCCTGGTTAAGATCATGGAAAAACTCGTGACCCAGTCTCTGTCCAGCTTTCTGGAAAGGAACATCTGTTTGGATGTGGCCCAGTTCGGCTTCCGGCCAGCGCATGGTACTGAGTCAGCGCTGGCGGTCGTGTTAGGTGATCTTAGATCATGGGTCGACACTGGTCGGGCAGCCTTTTTAGTGCTGCTCGACATGTCGGCCGCATTTGACACGGTCAGCCACCCCATCCTTATCAGTCGGCTGGAGGAGATTGGGGTAGCAGGATTGGCACTGGATTGGCTAACTTCGTATCTCCAGAATAGACATCAGGTGGTGGCCTTGCCTCCTTTTAGATCAGGGATCAAGAGAGTAGGGCAAGGTGTACCCCAGGGGTCAGCGATTAGCCCCATCTTATTTAATTTGTACCTCCGCCCTCTGATTAGTCTAATTAAGTCCTTCGGCATCTCAGTGATCAATTACGCTGACTACACTCAGCTTATCTTCTCCCTTGAAGGAGAAGACGCTGTGTCTAAAGAGACTTTTCAGCAATGCTTGTCTGCTACGGCTGACTGGTTGAGAACTAATTCTCTCCAGTTTAATGGCTCAAAGACTGAGGCATTGTATTGTTCATCTGATCGTACCCCGCACCCTCTACCGGCTGATTTTTGGCCATCGTCCTCTATGGGCACAGTGGTGGCGGCGGATTCAGTCCGTAATTTGGGAGTCATGTTTAGTCCCAATCTGCAGATGGATGGCTTTGTTAACAAGACCATCTCCACTTGTATGCTGTTATTACGCACTTTGCGTAAAATTCTTCCCATGCTCCAGTGCAGGCTAAGCCAGAGGTGGTACGTGGTATCATCCTAAGTAGGATTGATTATTGTAATGCATTACTTTTGGGTGCACCTAGCAGTCTGATTAGTAGGCTGCAGCGCATTCAAAACATGGCAGCGAAGCTTGCACTATCTAGGCCACGCGCAGCTTCTTCTTCCCTGGCGCTAAAAGACCTTCATTGGCTACCTGTTCAGCAATGAATTTGTTTTAAAGCATATTGCCTGGCCTTCAAGGCATTGCATGACCAAGGACCTGTCTTGCTATAGAAACTTTCTTCGTGGTACCGCTCAGCAAGACTGTTACGCTCTTCCTCGGCATGTTTGGCGATAGTCCCGAGAGTTCGGAGATTGCGAATGGGTGGCCGCTCCTTCAGATACTCAGCCGCCAAACTCTGGAACTCCCTCCCCCTTTCTTTGCGGAGTTCGAGGGATTTTTTAACTTTTAAAAAAGGTTTGAAGATCTACCTCTTTCCTAGAACAGTATAATGTGGTGACTGCGTACCTGGTTTAGTGGAGTCAAAGCGCCAGGATACGCTCTGGGTGACAGCTTGCGCTATACAAGTGTACAATACATACATACATGCATACAGTTAGGATTATAAGATGCAATAATCAGTGGCGTAACGAAACCTGAGGGGGCCCCCCTGCAAAGTACATGGAGGGGGCCCCCCTGACCCACCGCCCACCACTTTGCCCCACCGCCCACAAATGTGGTATATTTTGAATTGAAACCTCCAAATAAAGCCCTGATGGCAGTTCGGGCTGGACTGTTCCCATGAGGTACAGGGTCAGACTGATTTGCATATAGCCATGTCTGAACTGGGGTGGCAGAGTTGGCTAAAGAACGGTGATGGATTAAACCCAGATCTGTTGACTGGGTGTGAGTGTTTGAATGGTTCAGATGCTCCGTCCATCATCACCCCCTTTTGTACCGCTTTGTTCGCCATAAGTTGGCGGGGTATGCTCAGACGTGAGTCCCTTGCTCACTTTGCCACTGGATTCAAGCAAGCCTGGCTGAAGACGGCTATAATGCCAGAAACCGGTCCTAGGAAGCTTGAGTCCGGTCCAGGGAAGGCATGGCTTGGCAGTTCTGAACTGGGGTGACAGAGTGGGCTAAAGAACGGTGATGGATTAAACCCAGATCTGTTGACTGGGTGTGAGTGTTTGATTGGTTCAGATGCTCCATCCATCACCACCCCCTTTTGTACCGAAAGTGAAATTGTAGCACAGCCGATGGGAATCAAGGTTAGTAATATGGGCAGCAGCCAAGGATGGATTGGCAAAGCGCATAGGCCCTGCCTTAGTGTCACCTCTGGGCTGGTTCCATGGAGGACAACCAACCACAATATCCTACTGGCCACCCAGCCCCCACTTTGGCCACCTGAACAGGCCACTATGCAGTGCCGGCTTAGGCTCTGGTGGCGCCCTGTGCGACAATGTCTGTTTACCCCCCCTCACCGCCCCCCCCCCCCCCCAATGACCACCTCTGCCACGGATTCCCTCACTAGCACCATTTAACAGTGTCATTTAGTTTTAAAGCACAAATTCAGAATTTAAAAAGTAACATCATTGTTAGGAGTTCTCTTTCATAATAAGAATTATTATCTTCCCAAATGAACCCTTTTTGAAAGATTAGGATGATGAAAGACTGGGCAAAAAACCTATAGCTCTAACATATACCTAGCAGTTTGCATGCAGGTCAATGTTCTATATTAGTATTTTAACTTAGAAACGACAAGTAACAAAAGGAGCTCTCTTACAGAAGCAGTTACCCATTGACCTATTTGCATTATATGCACTTCGTTGTAAGCATGGTACACGTTTTAGCAGCAGGCATCTTAACCCTCTGCACTACCTAAGGATGAGTCAAAACTTCCACTAGACAAACTTTCCAGGAAGATGATAAATCACCTGAGTTATATTGACGTTTTAATTGATGTCTGAAAATTGCTGGAGGCCAGGAACACGGCAACAGGTGCTTTTATAATGATAGTATACTTTTTTTAAATGACGCCCCCACCCCAAGTCAACGTCCGGTGCTGTCGCACCAATCGCACAGCCACTATGGAATGTGTAGGCGGGTCCCTGCACAAAAGGCTATGCTTAGAGGTGGGGAGCTGAGAAGAGTGAGAGGCCAGTTTTGTGGCTGTAGTTTTGGGCCATCTTCACCTTAGCCCGGACCCCACAAGCAGTGCTATTCCACATTCATTCCTGCCAGTCCATCACACTGTGCCTTAATAGATGTGGTCGGGGCGGGGCAGGTGTTCCTCTGGTCATTAGACTATTCACAACTTGGCCACTGCGGGACATGGGGCTCTGTAGGTGGAACAGCTAAACACAAAAGCAGTGTCTTTGCAGTACTCCTCTGCCAAGCACTCCTTGCCCTGAGGCAATGGCAGGCGGGAGAAAAGAGAGTGTGAGGAGGCTGAGAAGCCACGCAGGGAAGCCAGGCCAGGTGTTGTGGCCCTAGGGTCGTTTGGCAGCCTAAAGGTTGTGTTTTTCCCATGCTCCCTCCAAGGCAGGTGCTTCACATTCATCCCGTGGTAGGCGGGGAGGGCAGGTACTATTCAGAGGCCTTCCTGAAAGGCCAGGTTTGGCTCTACCTTTTACATCCATCTATGTCAATAGTATGATTTTAATTATCTTGAAGCCCTGGAAAGCTACATTGGCTAGAAAATACATAGTAAGCCAGCCAAAACAACCCAACATTTTGTTGAATGTGGAAGCATAACACTGCTACTTTAAGTAGTATTTGTTTTTTTTGAACCATAGCTCATGCTGGCTTGTTTTTCAGTCCTTAGTAACATGCTCAATGAAAGCTGGTCTGGCTCAATATTCATTACCCTGGGCAGAGAAGAGGTTAAACTCAGCAGCACATTTCAGAGTACACATTTTGCACATAAACATATTGGTTCAAAAGGCAATGCGTGTGAACCCGTGGGCACATGACCTCTTGTTTATTATGAGGCTGGCTAAGCATCATGCCCCAGACATACTGTATACCCTTAATATAAACCACAATAAAGTTTCATCTCAACACCTCTTCTTCATATGCTCACCTCCACCCCAATCTCAGCTCCGCGCCCTCTTCACTTGAGGTTGCCTCCACCTCCTTCATCTCCATTCCAAGAGTGCGTCCTGGGTCCTGCGCACATAGAGTACTGAATAAGAGGAGTGAGGGGGTCCGCAGAGGGGCCTCTCAAGCAACGGACTGTCTGTTCTCTGCACAGGAGAGACATTTGGCCGCCGCCAGGCTCCTAGTGGTGCCCTTAGGACATCAGAGGGGGGACGGGGGGGGGAGCGCAGTGCAGCAGGAGGAAGTCAATAAAACTCAAACTGACAACAAAAAAAACGCACTTCCCTGCATTAATGTAATAAAAAGACAACATGTGTTGCTAATGTGTTGCAGGAGGTGCTGCCTTTCTAATGTACCTGCCTGTTTTGTTGTTGTGGCAGGTTGTCTTTGGAAGTAGGTGGGGGATGCACACAGGGCAAGCGCCACGCACCAGTTTTGCTTCAAGCAAACACGTTGTCACTACGTCGCCTGCACAAGCTCAATGGCTACAAACTGTGGCGCGCCCAGGGCACAACAGGCCACAATGCCAATGTGTGCCTTGAGTACTGGGGTGCAACTGCCCCGTTACACTCTTGTGCTTCGGCACCAGTGCACCTACAGCACTGTCGATAACTACGACTCTGGTAACTAACGTTTAAATCATAGCTGCCAAGGTTTCAGATTGCTTATGTGTGATATTTTCATAACTTTAGTGTAGTTAGGAGTGACATTCACCTACTATGAGTGACACTTTGTCACGAGCAAAATCCAACAAGGAAGACGAGTGTTAGACGGACCGGGAGGGTCGGCCGAGGACAAGGGGAGAGGTCTCCGGGGAGAGCCGTCTCCAGCGATCGTACAGACAAGTAACTTCCCCCCCACAGACGGACACCACACCAGGATAAGGTTCAACGATACTTTATCAGCAATTCTTTAGTTACGGTAGAATTATACAAGGAGGTCTGGACTCAGGGGTCCCCTCGATTCTGGTCTCTGAATTGGGAAAAGGGTAGCGGGACAGTCTTGTTACCAGTAGATGAAAATAGCTCTCAATCCTCGAGCTTGGCGTTCTAGATGATCGGGCCGCGGCGGAGCCAGCAGGTCCCGAGATGGATGAAGGAAGCGACGGTCCGCGGCGGAGCCAGCAGGTCCCGATGAAGATGGTGGTTACAAACGGTCCGCGGCCACGCCAGCAGGTCCCGACGACGATGATGATTACGAAGGTCTTGGCAGCGCCAACAGGCAGGACGATGGTTCGCAAGGCAGGGCTACGGCAGCGCCAGTAGTCCGTCAAGGATGAGTTCTTCACTGCGTCTCTCGACTCCAGGATACAACTGCCCTCCTGCTCTGGAGCTGCCCCAGTTATAGGGCTGATCCTCTTTGATGTCCGGACCCTCGCCCTTGGAGGTTGGGGGGTCCGGGATGAAGGGGTCCAGACACCCAGCAGGGGGGTGGAGCCAGCGCCCGGGGAGATGGTGGGCGAGCGGCACCTGGCGAGGGAGAGCCATCGACACCTCTTTTTCCCATTGACCCGCCAAGTAGTCCGCTCACCTCCTGGGTGGATGATGGTGCCGGGATGTCTGAGGCCTGGCCAGGCCTAGCGTTGGGGTCGATCGGGGGCCACGCGGCCTCGTGGCGGAATGTCCAAGATGGCGCCCAGGCTGGGCGCGCGGGCCAGTGAGGGATCGGGCCCACGAGGTCGATATGTTCAGCGGCAAGGGTCCCGGAGGGGACGGAAAGCGTGAAGTGGTGGTGTGTGACACTTGGGGGACCGGGCTCGGGCCTGGTCGGGCAGAGGGGGAGCGGCCCTTCACGTGGCCTGTCCAACATGCGTCCCCCCCAGCTGAAGGCGGGGAGAGTCACCCATCCTCTTGGGGACTCTCCTCGTCGAGGCGGAAAAACCGGGACAGGCCATCTGCGTTGGCGTGGTCTGGCCCAGGCCGGTGTTCAACAGTGAAGTCCATCCCTTGTAGGGAGATGGACCAACGTAGTAGCTTTGGGTTTTCCCCCCGCATCTGCATCAGCCACTGCAGGGGTCGATGGTCGGTCTGCACCCGGAAGTGTGTGCCAAAGAGGTAGGGCCGGAGCTTTTTGAGGGCCCATACCACGGCGAAGGCCTCTCTCTCGATGGTGCTCCAGCGTTGTTCTCGAGGTAGGAGTCGCCTGCTGATGAAGGCCACTGGCTGGTCAAGGCCTTCGGTGTTCAATTGAGACAGGACCGCCCCAATGCCGTGGTCGGAGGCGTCCGTCTGTACGACGAATTCCCGGCTGTAGTCGGGGGCCTGGAGCACAGGGGCGGAGCACATGGCGGCCTTCAGTTGTTCGAAGGCTGTTTGACAATCTGGGGTCCAGTTGACCTTCTGGGGTTGATTTTTGGACGTGAGCTCCGTGAGGGGCCCCACTATGGTACCATAGTCTTTCACGAACCGTCTGTAATAGCCCGTGAGTCCCAAAAAGGCGCGGACCTCGGTCTGGGTGATGGGGGGCTGCCAGGACTGGATGGCGGCAATCTTAAGCTGCAGGGGGGCCACCAGGCCGCTTCCCACCTGGTGTCCGAGGTAGGTTACGGACCCCTGACCAATTTGGCATTTGCCGGCCTTGATCGTGAGGTCAGCTTGCTGAAGGGCCTGTAGCACCGCTCGGAGGTGGTGGAGGTGGTCGGACCAGTGGTGGCTGTACACAGCGATGTCGTCTAGGTAGGCGGCGCTGAATCCTTCGAGCCCGGCCAAGACCTGGTTGACTAGCCGCTGAAATGTTGCGGGGGCATTCTTCATGCCGAAGGGCATGACCTTGAAATGATAATGGCCATCAGGAGTGGAAAATGCAGAGCGTTCTTGGGCCCGGGGTGTGAGGCCGATCTGCCAGTAGCCCGCCGTCAGGTCGAAAATGCTGAGGTAGCGGGCAGCTCCCATGCGGTCGATTAGTTCATCTGCCCGGGGGATGGGGTGTGCGTCCGTCCTGGTGACCGCATTCAAGCCCCGGTAGTCGACGCAGAACCGGAGTTCCGGTGTGGTGCCGGGAGCGGCTGCTTTGGGGACCAGTACTACTGGGCTGGCCCAGGGGCTGTCTGAGGGCTCAATGACCCCGAGGGTGAGCATTTTGGTTACTTCTCCCTGGATGCAAGCCCGTACCCGATCTGGTACGCGGTAGGCCCGGTGGCGGATAGGGGGGCTGTCCCCCGTGTCCACATCGTGCACACACCAGGAAGTGACACCTGGGGTGAGGGAAAACAGGTCGGCGAACTGCAACAGAAGGTCCCGACATTCCTGGCGTTGGTCCAGGGTGAGGGCTCCCGAGAGTCGGACCCCATCCACGGAGCCATCTTTCTCCCCAGTCCGTAGGAGGTCAGGAAGGGGTTCGGAGTCTTCTTCGGCTCCATTGTCTGTGGCCATCAGGAGGCTGAGTTCTGAACGCACAAAGTGGGGTTTCAGCCTATTAGCGTGGAGGACTCGGAGGGGGTTCCGTGAAGATTCCATGTCGATGAGATAGGTGACAGGACCCTTACGTTCGACTACTTTGAAGGGCCCCGTCCACTTGTCTTGCAGGGCGCAGGGCTCGGTGGGGGACATGACCCATACCTGTTGTCCGGGTTCAAATTCGATGGAGGAGGCATTCTGGTCATACCACTTTTTCATGTCCTCTTGACTGGCCTCCAGGTTTGCTTTTGCCAGTTCTCTGAACCGTCGGGTCTGGTTGCGGAGGGTCAGGAGGTATTTGAAGACATCCGGGGGGTTCTTTAGAGGGGGCATTTCCCAGCCTTCCTTGACTAGACTGAGAGGCCCCCGTACGGGGTGTCCATACAACAACTCAAACGGGCTGAAGCCGAGGGACTTCTGGGGGACCTCTCGATATGCGAAGAGGAGGCACGGCAGCAGCACATCCCACTGGCGACGGAGGGGCTCTTCCAACCCCCCAATCATCCCTTTGAGCGTGCGGTTGAACCGCTCAACGAGTCCGTTTCCTTGAGGGTGATAGGGGGTCGTGAATCGGTAGGTGACCCCACACTGTTGCCAGAGGGACTTCATATATTTGGAAATAAAGTTTGTGCCCCTGTCGCTGACGACTTCTCTGGGGAAGCCCACACGGGAGAAGATCCCCATCAGGGCCCGACCGACCACCGGGGCTGTCACAGTTCGCAGGGGAATAGCCTCGGGGTAGCGGGTGGCGTGGTCCACTAGTACCAGAATGAACCGATGTCCTTGTTTTGTACGGGGGTCCAGGGGCCCCACAATGTCTATCCCGACCCTCTCGAACGGGGTGGTGACCACGGGAAATGGTTGCAGGGGGGCTTTTAGTTTGCGGCCGCTCTTTCCACTGGCTTGGCACGTGGGGCAAGATCAGCAATGCTGGAGAACATCATTCCTCATTTTGGGCCAGAAGAAGTGGGTTACTAGGCGGCTGTAGGTTTTATCCTGACCCAGGTGTCCCGCCAGGGGGACATCGTGGGCTAGGTTTAGCAAGAAGTCTCTAAAACGGAGGGGCACCACTAGCACTCGGCTGGCCCCCAACTCCGCGATCCTTTGTTCACTGTATAGCAGATCATTGTCCCAGTAGAACCAATGTGTTCCGGAGGTATCCCCTGCGCTCTGGGCGAGGGCTTGTTGGCGGAGTCCCTCGAGGGAGGGACAGGTCTTTTGCTCTTGGCGAAACTGTTCCTGTGTGGGTCCCCCCTCTTGATGCCACTGGTCGAGGCCAGCGAGGTCCGGAGGTTGAGCTGGTTCTGGGGGGACGGCACGGTCGGTGTCTTCGACTGGGGCGACCGGGGGAGGAGGTGCCGGCCATTCGGGTTCCTCTTGTCGGGGATTGGCACGGGCGGCCATGGACCGGGTGGTGACGCACGCCCAGTCCGGGACGCCCAACATCCCCAGGTGTTCTCTTCGTTCTACGGCTGCCCAGGGCGAGCTTTCAAGGTCATTTCCCAGGAGACAGTCTACGGGAGCATCATCTCGGACCGTTACTTTCAACATGCCGGAGACCCCTCCCCATTCGAAAGGGACGCAGGCCATCCGACACAGACTTTCTGAGTTATCGGCTGAACGGACAGGGCAGAGAATGTTTGGTATGAACTGTTCTGGGGTCACCAGGTGACAGCGGACGGCTGTTACACTGGCCCCGGTGTCACGGAGGGCTTCGGCCCGGCGTCCATTGATGCTCACCCATTGGCCGTACTTCCGGGTGTTAGCGGGTAGGGGGACCCGCGGGACCATGTCTTTCCCCCCTAAGCATGCTAAAGTCATGGCGGCTGGCTCCCATTCTTGATGCTCTTGTTCGTATTCTTCCTGCTCCTCGGAGATCTGTTCCTCCCCTAGGGCAGCAGCGGCCACTTGGCGGGGTCTTGGGCTCTGGTACTGCGGGCAATTTGGGTCGTTTGCATAGTGGCCGACTCGTTGGCATCGGTGACACGTGACATTGGCTCTGTATCCCGGTCGCGCCGGGGTGCTGCCCCGGTTGGCCGGGGGGGTGGAGCTGGTAGCGGGGGCGACCGGAGCGTTGTCTCTTCCTCGCCCTTGGCCCCCTCCTCCTCCTCGGGGACGGTGCTGACCGTTGTTGTTCCGGTTCTGTTCATAGGATCCATTTCGGCCCACTCTGGTGATTTCCCACCGGTCAGCCTCGGCTGCGAGCTGCCGTGGATCAGTCAATTTGCTGTCGAGGAGGTGCTGCCGGAGCTCAATGAAGCAATTGTTTGATAGATGCTCCCACACCATGAGGTTGAAGAGTTGTTCGTACGTGGTGACATTGCTTCCTTTGATCCAGCCCTCGAAGGCTCGGCTAAAATAGTTCACGTAGTCCACCCAAGTTGTACCCGGGATGCGGGTGCAGTCTCGGAACCTCTGACGGTACATCTCGGGTGTGAGCCCATAGCGGGTGAGGAGGGCAGCTTTCATGTGGTCATAGGAGGTCATCTGATGGTCCGGGAGCTGTAGCAGGGCATCGCGGCCCTCATTGAGGAATCTCCCCCAGAGACCGGCTCCCCAATCGTTTCGATCGATCCGGTGGGCGGTCATAGCGATTTCGTAGGCCTTGAACCATTGCTGGATGTCGTCCTCTCGGAAGTATTCTCGGACGACATCCTTGGGGATGTGTACCTTTTTCTCTGTCGCCCCTGGGTCGCGGGGTTGCTCGGGCACCCCTAATTCTCTGTTCTGCTTGCGTAAGTCTATCTCCGCTAGTTTGCGCTCATGTTCATACGCCAGCCTCTTTTCCTCGAGCTCCCTTTGTCTCTGTTTTTCCTCTCTTTCTTCTCGGAGACGCAGGTGCTCTAAGCTTATTTTTTGTTCGGCCAGTTTAAGTTCAACCTCCATTTTGAGCCGGGCCATTTCTAGTTCGTGTAGTCGTGTTTTCTCTCGTTCCTGGATCTCGTCTTGTGAGAGACCCGTTCTCTGCTCCTCGGGTGCCGTGGTGTTTTTTTCTACTGCTGCGATATTTTGGTCGGTGGTTTCCACGGCCCCGGTTTCTGCCCAGGACTCTAAGGCCTGCTTAAAATCGTCTTTGGTACTTAGACCGGTGGTAGCGATACCTAGTTCGATGCAGAATTGTTTTAGTTCACGATGGCTGTACTCGTTCAATTTCTCCATTTGAAATTTCTCGGTGGATCCGCTTTCTTTAGTTGTCATCGTGATTTCGTCGTGGGGTGAGCTACTCTCTGTACGATTATGCGGTGATTCGGATCGCGCCGCTGGCCACCAATGTTAGACGGACCGGGAGGGTCGGCCGAGGACAAGGGGAGAGGTCTCCGGGGAGAGCCGTCTCCAGCGATCGTACAGACAAGTAACTTCCCCCCCACAGACGGACACCACACCAGGATAAGGTTCAACGATACTTTATCAGCAATTCTTTAGTTACGGTAGAATTATACAAGGAGGTCTGGACTCAGGGGTCCCCTCGATTCTGGTCTCTGAATTGGGAAAAGGGTAGCGGGACAGTCTTGTTACCAGTAGATGAAAATAGCTCTCAATCCTCGAGCTCGGTTTTCTAGATGATCGGGCCGCGGCGGAGCCAGCAGGTCCCGAGATGGATGAAGGAAGCGACGGTCCGCGGCGGAGCCAGCAGGTCCCGATGAAGATGGTGGTTACAAACGGTCCGCGGCCACGCCAGCAGGTCCCGACGACGATGATGATTACGAAGGTCTTGGCAGCGCCAACAGGCAGGACGATGGTTCGCAAGGCAGGGCTACGGCAGCGCCAGTAGTCCGTCAAGGATGAGTTCTTCACTGCGTCTCTCGACTCCAGGATACAACTGCCCTCCTGCTCTGGAGCTGCCCCAGTTATAGGGCTGATCCTCTTTGATGTCCGGACCCTCGCCCTTGGAGGTTGGGGGGTCCGGGATGAAGGGGTCCAGACACCCAGCAAGGGGGTGGAGCCAGCGCCCGGGGAGATGGTGGGCGAGCGGCACCTGGCGAGGGAGAGCCATCGACACCTCTTTCTCCCATTGACCCGCCAAGTAGTCCGCTCACCTCCTGGGTGGATGATGGTGCCGGGATGTCTGAGGCCTGGCCAGGCCTAGCGTTGGGGTCGATCGGGGGCCACGCGGCCTCGTGGCGGAATGTCCAAGATGGCGCCCAGGCTGGGCGCGCGGGCCAGTGAGGGATCGGGCCCACGAGGTCGATATGTTCAGCGGCAAGGGTCCCGGAGGGGACGGAAAGCGTGAAGTGGTGGTGTGTGACACTTGGGGGACCGGGCTCGGGCCTGGTCGGGCAGAGGGGGAGCGGCCCTTCACGTGGCCTGTCCAACAACGAGAGAAACATAAATGTCAGTAATTACACCCAATGAAGCAATGAGAAACTCTAAGAAGAGCTTACAACTGCTACATAGTACCATAAATAGAAGGGCACAAACCTAGTGCCCTTACATAGGGGTGCTGCACGGAGGGTGTTAATCACTACAGCCAGGCTCCAGATTCAGGGGTTTTGAGGGAAGGAAGATGTGTAAGAAGGATACATGGGTTTGCTGCCTGGAGATTGTGGGACGCTGCAGTCAATCACCAGATTCAGGTGTCTAAGGAAAGGAGGTTGGAGAAGGTTCCATACATTGGGGTGCTGCCTGGAGACAGAGGGGTTTGAGAAAGCTTCATACACATTGCTGCCAAGTTTTCAGACTGTGCAACAGTTCCATGGTTTCAGTGCATGAGTGACACTCAACTGCAAAATGTGTGTCCCTTAGTGTAACATTTTCCTGCAAGCAAAACCAAGCGAAAGTGGTTGATAAAAGATAAATATTAGAAATTACACTTTTTTGATCCATGAGAAGCCCTAAAATATCTTTGAACTGCAGCAAAACCCCTGAAATTGAAGGTTAAAATACTGATACAAAGCTTGGTATACTAAGAAAATATAAAAGTAAAGCAATCATCATAAAACATCTTACATCTCCCCTCCCCACCCCCCTCCCCTCCATGTCATTGCACTTCATTGCGTCCTAATAATACAGTTAGGTACCTGCTGCAGAGATCAAATAAACACAGGGTGGATATTCTGATTATCCGGCCAGTACAAGAAAAGCAAAATCACAGCTGGTACATATTTTTACCATTTATCTGTATACTTCATGCTAAATATATAAATAGAAAGCATGTTTAAATGTGTTGTAAGGACTAATACTTAAAGTAATGAAATTGCAAATGAATTCATACGATTTTGTTTCCAATTAGTATAAGTCATGTCCAGAATCCAGGCCTTTGCAGACTTGAAAATACAACTAATGCCCGGTAATTTTCTCTCGGAAAGATGTCAACATTAAACTGAAATGCATGACTCACCCGGGTGCTGCCATTTCAGTCTGTCTCAGAGCACACGACGAGTCACACAGAGGCAGCTCTAAGCAGTATCTCGCTCTGGCTGGTGGTAGTTTTCAGTGATTAGGGGACCACTGGAATGTTATTTTCCGGTGGGCCAAGCAGCATTGAAGCAGGCTAGAGAGCAAATCAGGGGGCGCCAGTGACCAGTCACGTACGCCAACAACCCTGCAGTGTAAAGGCTCAAATGCATTGACAATTTCATGTCACGTGAACCCGAGCCTCGCACACACCCTCAATCTGCTGCGCAATACAAAAGCGAAAGTAGAATTTGCTTCCACTTATTTATCAGCTATAACCAACACAAGGCACAGCCTGATGTGGTGTCTGTTCTCCCGAAGGAGCCCCCTGGAGCTTAGAGGCCCCCCCGCACCGCGTGGGCTGCGGGGGCCTGTGTTACGCCCCTGGTAATAATCTAACAGTCCATTCTGGACTATGGAGAGCAGGTAGCCTTGCAATAGTGAAAAACAAAAATGGCTGTAATTCACTATTAGGACATGCCACACACATCAGGGCTTGTCCTACCCTATACTTACAATGCACCCTGCCCTTAAGCCTACCATAGGGGTGACTGATATGAAGAAAAGGGAAGGTATAGGGACTGGCAAGTGGGTGCACTTGCCTGGTCAGCATGACAGTACCAGATTGCAAGCAGGCTCTGCAATGGCAGACCTTAGACACATTTTACAAGGCTGCTTCTGTGGGTGGCACAACCAGTGCTGCAAGCCCACCAGTAGCATTTGTATTTACACACCCATGGCACACTCAGTGCACTAGACTAGGGTCTGACAAGTAAACCAAATAGCCAAACATGGAACCACTGATTAATACATCAATTTACAAACGGGAGCACTTGCACTGTGGCACTGGATAGCAGTGGCACAGTGCCCAAAGCATCTAACACCAGCAAAAATATATGAGGCAACAGCAAAAATGGAAGGGAGACCCACGCCAATGGTGCCAGGTCTAACACGTGTCCCCTCAAGCTGAAATATGGGGAGAACTACCCTAACTCCTGTGAGTTCTCATCACTAAGGCGGAAAAATCTTGATAGACCATCAGCATGCTCTGTACCAGGGCGATGTTCCACCATAAAGTCCATACCCTGTAGGGAAATAGACCACCTCAACAGCTTTGGATTCTCACCCCTCATTTGCATCAACCATCTGAGGGGCCTGTGGTCTGTCTTAACCCGGAAGTGAGTCCCAAACAGGTATGGTCTCAGCTTTTCAGTGCCCAGACCACAGCAAATGCCTCACGATCAATAGCACTCCACCTCTGTTCCCATGGAAGTAACCTCCTACTAATGAAGTCTACAGGTTGATCTACTCCCTCCTCATTCATCTGTGACAGAACAGCCCCTACACCATGCTCTGAAGCGTCTTTCTGAACGATAAGCTCACTTGAAAAGTTGGGTGTCCAGAGCACGGGCGCCGTGCACATGGCAGCTTTCAGGGCTTCAATAGCTTTCTGACAGGTGTCAGTCCGAATCACTTTCTTGGGGTCCATCCAATACCTGGTTGACCAGCCTCTGAAAGGTGGCAGGGACATTCTTCACCCCAAAGGGCATAACACGGAACTGGAAATGCCCATCTGGTGTGGAGAATGCTGACCTCTCCTTTGCCCCATCAGTCATGGCGATCTGCCAGTACCCAGATGTTAAGTCAAACGTGCTGAGGTACCGTGCAGCCCCTAGCCGATCAATGAGCTCATCAGCTCTGGGGATGGGGTGCGTGTCAGTCTTTGTGACTGAATTGAGCCTTCTGTAGTCCACATAGAACCGGAGTTCGGGTCTGGTACCCGGCACTGCAGCCTTCGGGACCAAGACCACTGGGCTGGCCCAAAGACTGCTAAAGGACTCAATCACCCCTAGCGCAATCATCTTTGAGACCTCCTCTTTGATGCAGGCCCTCACCCGGTCAGCTCCCTCAAAACATTTTCATGCTCAAACTGTATTTTCTTTTCCTCTATATCTAATCTCCTATTTTCTATTTCCAGTTGCCTGTTCACCTTGAACTTGGTCATCTCCATTTCATGCCTTCCTGATCTCTCTCTGTTCTCCAACTCCCCTGGAGACAGAATTTTGCCAGAAGAGACACTACCTGCAGTGGAAGGTACTTTTCTTCCTCTTTAGCCCTCCTGTTGCACAACTGCCAGGTCATCCTCCTCTATTTCAGGGGTTTTCCTTGCTTCTACCCAGTCCCTCAGCACGTTGTAGAACTCTTCCTTCTTTTTGAATCCAGCAGTGGAAACATTGAACTTTGCGCAGAAGTAGTTAAGCTGTGAGACTTTGTAGCTTTCCAATTTCGCCTCTTCCCATTCAAGATCATAGAGGCTATGGATTCTGCTCTCTCTACTACAAATGAATCAGGCATCTTTCAAAAATAGAAAAAATCCAAAAAGGAATCTACCAAAAAGTATGTGGTTGCGTTATGGTCTGCACTCACTAAGTAGTGTTCACCAATCACTGTACATGAGCCACACATGCAAGTCCAGAATCCTCACCGCTGACCACCAATGTTAGATTTGGGGGTCTCTAGTTGGCACAGGTAGGTACTTGTGACAAATAGGGACCCCTGCCTCTAGTCAGGATAAGGGGATTACACTCCTAAAATAACCCCTGCTCACCCCATTGGTAGCTTGGCATGAGCAGACAGGCTTATCTCAGAGGCAGTGTGTAAGGTATTTGTGACCACATACAGTAACCCAGTGACAACACTACAGATGGACACAACCTAGCAGAGGCAGGCTTGAAAGGTTAGGCAAGCAAATACCTACTTTCTAAAAGTGGTATTTGCAAACACAGAATGTTAAAACCAACTTCACTAAAATATGTATTTTATCATTCTGAGTTCAGGCATACTAAGCTTGATTGTCTACCATGTTCTCTAAGACAGTTAGGATTATAAAATGTAATTATCTAACAGCCCATTCAGGCCTATAGAGAACAGGTAGCCTTGCAATAGTGAAAAACAAAAATGGTTGTAATTCACTATTAAGACATGCCACACACATCAGGGCTTGGCCTACCTTATATTTACAATGCACCCTCCCCTTGGGACTACCATAGGGATGACTTATATGAAGAAAAGGGAAGGTTTAGGGACTGGCAAGTGGATGCACTTGCCCAGTCAGCATGACAGTACCAGACTGCATGCAGGCTCTGCAATGGCACACCTTAGACACATTTTACAAGGCAGCTTCTATGGGTGGCACAACCAGTGCTGCAAGCCCACGAGCAGCATTTGGATTTACATGACCTGGGCACACTCAGTGCATTAGACTAGGGTCTGAGAAGTAAACCAAATAGCTAAACATGGAACCACTGATTAATACATCAATTTACAATAGGGAGCACTTGCACTGTGGCACTGGATAGCAGTGGCACAGTTCCCAAAGCATCTAACACCAGCAAAAATACACGAGGCAACAGCAAAAATGGAAGGGAGACCCACGCCAATGGTGCCAGATCTAACAGGGACTCCAGCTTCCAACAGTGGTAGTATCAAAAAAGGATAGTGAAGGAGCTGTATTCATCTGCAAACTGTATGGGTTGCACAAAGACCTGCTGGAAGACATGACTAAATTAGAGCAGTTATATGAGCAAACAGGAGGGTCATCCGAGGTAACTAACACCTATATAGACCTCTTCAAACAACTAAGCTCACATTTTACTGTAGTTAGGCATCAGCCAGCTCACAGGAACACCAAAAGGGACTCTATAACTTGGTTCAACAAAGAGTGTAAAACCTTGTGAATCCATCTATCTAAAGCAATTAAATCTAAAGATAGAGGGGACATCAGAGCTGCGAGGAAGAAATATAAGACATCCTTACAAAAAGCCAAAAGAGAGTGGGATAAATCATGCTGGTAGCAAATCAAGGATGCCTGTGAAGCAAGGGACTCAAAGAAGTTTTGGGTACTCATTGTATTCTGCAATGAAGCAGGAGCGTCATCTCCTCCAAACTACATTTCGGCATCTGCCTGGTATGAACACTTCCACCAACTCCATCAAGATAATGATGCATCACTACTACCAAGGGAAGCTTTCACAACTGCAGAGCCACAAGGCAGCAAACTTTTTTCAAGGAAGTACATTGAAGCCTCCACTGGCAAAATAGTCCAGTCAAAAGCCTCAGGCCCAATGCCATACCAGGGGACCTCTTTTTATTCAATAGGTTGAGTTGGTCCTGTTACATTCTACTGCTCTTGAATGTCATAGCAAGAGGTGCTCCAATCTCGAATTCATGGCGTGGGGTGGAGGTGGTCCCCATTTATGAAAAAGGAATTGAGAACTCCCCTACAACTATAGGCCCATCACCCTAATTGATGCAATACAAAAGGTATTTTGCCTAGCACTTTCACAGAAAATACAGCTGATGAAAATGCCATTCTAACCCCTTTTCAAGCTGGTTTCAGGGAATAAAGTGGGACAGTCGACCAGGTATTCTGCCTTCTCCTTTATTGGAAAACGGTGACATCGGTAAGAGTAGCTTGTATATAGACTTTATCTATCTGAAGGCAGCGTTTGACCTAGTCCCAAGACAGAAGCTGTGGCAGATACTTGAGATATTGGAATCCCAACTGAAATTCTTAACTTAGTCATAAGGCTACATGAAGACAACTTTGCCAGAGTGAGGTGGGGTACACAGGGACAACTCACTGATCCATTGCCTGTCAGTAGGTGAGTACGGCAGGGATGTGTACTAGCGCCCACGTTCTTCTCACATTACATGAGCTACATAGTACAATGTCTTCACCTGAAGCCTGCCGATGCCCCAACTCCAGCAAGAGAAAAGATTGTGACCATCCTTTTCGCAGACGATACCCTGCTGGTGTCCAAGACCCTGACTGGGCTCCAACTACTCCTAGACAGATTTAAATGCTTTTGTGGTATGTGGGGCCAAATGATAAATACCACCAAAACTAAATATATGACCCCAAACCCCCACAAATCATATAGGGGCAGACCATCACTGGGAGGGGTTCCGTTAGAAAGAGTAAACATGGTGGAATATTTAGGAATTACATTGTCTGAGAAAATGTCCTGGAGATTCCATGTCTAAAAGACGGCCCTGAAACATAAAGAAATAATAGGGGCACAATGGAAGGAACATCCTTTGTCAACAAGCAAACCAGTAGCTGCAGCCCTAAAAGTCTATGATGCAAAGGCAGTTAATTCTGCCTTGTACGGGTCTGAATTGTGGTGTTTTGACAATTTAGAGGACCTCACCAGATTCAAGCACAAATCTCTGAGGAACCTGGTATTGCTTCCTCAGAGCACTCCACTTCACTCTTTAATGTTGGATATGGGCAGGAGACCGACTAATGATATCGCAAAGCACCGCCCGTTGTTGTTCTGGGTTAGAATTAGAGCAGTCCCAGAACTTCCTCTTACGCAAACGCTTTGACAGAAGTAACCCACCTCAACAAAAACAATGAGATCATCTGGTTGCATAATATAAGGAGGCTTCTACCAGATATAGGGCTACAGAAAGTTTGGGACAACGCTAGAATATCCCTGCTGCAAAGAAGCATAATTAAACAACACTATTGGGATTGGGTCACACAGATAGCCTGCCAGAAATATTCTTGGGGGAGGCTAATGGCAGAATTCAGACTCCACAAGCAAACCGGCTACTGGGAGCCCTATTTAGATTCAATCCTAATACCGCTTGACAGAAAGCTGTACATTCAGTTTAGGCTCAGCTCCCTCCCTGTTCATGACTTCCAAAGTGGGTGGCATAACAACACACTAGTACCAAGAAATTGCCCTGGATGTAACTCCCACACAGAATCCAAGCCTCATGTTATGTTCACATGTCGGGCTTATGCATGGCCTAGATCGAAGTGGCTAAAACCTATTTGTAGGCAAATGGGAACACAAGATTACCAGGTGGTCATGAGAATCCTTGAATTGGATGCTAAACCATTGCTTGCCGTCTCTAGGTTTCTTGGCCACATGTGGCACATTAGGCAAAGAGCGCTGACCGGAAGGCCTTGAAGTTGTATTGGTAACCTATAGAGACTGATTATTTAATTTTTACTACAAAAGATGTTACATTTATGAATTACATGTTTTTTTTATTGTATTCTAATTTTTTAAAGCTTAGGTGTGTTCTATTTTAATGGTTTTTAACTTCTCAAAGATAATTGGACTATTTTAAACAACTAACTAGAAAAACCCATTTTATGGTAATTTATGACGAGTTGTGATTGAGTGTAACTTTTATGGCATGTAGCTGAAATAAAGTATTTTTGAAGTTTTGAAGCATTTGCGTTGACGTTCCCCAAACGAACAAGGCAATTGAACGAGAATGACATCCAGGTCCACACATCGCCGACATGATAACCCACTTAAATGATGCGGAGGTCTTCTCTCACCTTGATTTGAATAATGGATATCATCAGCTGGAACTTGAGGAGAGTAACAGGTACATTAAAACATTTTCTATACCTATTGGTCTGTTCAGATACAAAAGACTATGATTCGGTGTGCAAACGGCTGCAGAACTGTTTCAAGATGTCATTCAACGTATTATACAGCCTGTTATGAATGTGTTTAATTATAGTGATGACATTCGTTTTCGGAGTTACATAGAAGGAGCATGATAAAGCGCTCTTGCAAGTGTGTCGTTTACTTGTGGATACTGGTATGACATTGAATGCCGGCAAATGTGAGTTCCATAAGACAACGCTAAAATTCTTTGGCCATATCTTTTCTGATGGGAGCATGAGACCCGATCCAGCTAAAGTGCAAGCATTGTCAATTGCCAGTCCCCCACAAGATGTTTCCATGTTATGTTTATTCCTTGGCATGGACAGCTACTGCTCTAGATATATACAAGACTTTGCCACCCTAAGTGCTCCGTTGAGAGACTTAGCGAAAAAGGGTGTTTCATTTCATTGGTCACTTGAGTGCAAGCAAAGCTGCAAGAAGATTAAGCAAGCTATTGAGAATGCTACTGAGATGGCATTCTTTGATCCAGAGCTTCATACAGAGGTTGTTGTTGATGCTAACCCAGTCGGGTTATGTGCAATCCTTGTACAGCACAGCGAACACCCAAATGCTCAATGACATATTGTGGCATATGCAAGCAGATGTTTGTCCCAAACTGAAAGTGCTTATTCACAATCTGTGAAAGAAAGTTTAGCAGTGGTGTGCTCATGAGGATTTCCTCGTCCTCTTATATGTCAAGCCTTTCATGCTTGTGACAGATCATCAGGAACTGTTGACCATCTTTGGCAATCTAAAGGCCAAGTTGCCTCCTCACATTGAATGTTAGGATCTATGATTGCAAGAATGCAACTACCCCACTGTGCAACTACCCCACGATGCCACCAACCGATGAGGCCAATCTTGAATAATATTTAGATTGGCTACCGCACCTACGGACACCACACCCAACTGGTGCCAACAGACTTGTAATATCTAGGTTATCACACCTCATTATGAGCCTCTTAGTGTAGATTGCAACTTATATTATATATATATTTTTTGGTTCTGAAGAATTGCCGCCTGATCCTCTTTGGGACAACCAAGGCAAGAAACATGTTGACCACATGAAGCTTAGAGAAACTGCCTATAACATCACTATAGACAGTAGCCATCACTCAGGGTGGGAGACAGGATTATTAAATTAGTTGCCTGATCCTCCCTTTCCCTTTTTTAACTCACTTGGTCCTTTTTAGCAGCCACAACACCACACTTCTACACTTTAGGGCCCCTTACATACACTCACCATACTGCAAGGATAAAAGATCTCTCCTAAAGAGCCCCCACTGAGGGTGCCCGTCGGGTATTGCAGCGCCAACCTGATGAGGAGCATGCCCAATGATGAAGCATGACACCCAGCGGGCTGGGTATTTGAGGGCTCTAAATCCAAAAGGAGGAATTCCCCATCCTCCTTCTGGGTAAGCCAGTCATATGCACTTAGTTTCTCAGTCACTTTCAGCCTCTTTAGGAACTGCATACTCCTTTCTTTCTTACTAGTATTAGGGCACGTATGCTGGACCTTTAAACGCCCCTTGTGTCTCTCCTTGTTAACATTGGTATATTTGCCCATATACGCAGTCTCTCTGTCCGTTAATTTCCTAAACACCAACAGCATGTCCGTCCGCCGCTGCAACCGAGTCATATTTGTGTCCACAGCTGTGTATTCCAGATCCCGCAGTGCATTCTCAATGCGTTGTTATTGGGTGCGGATGTCATGCAGTACACCCATGTGTTTCGAAATACACATCCCTGGATATTTGCCTTTACGGCCTCCCATAGTTGGCCTGTGTGGGCACTGTAACTATATTGAATGGGAAGTATTCAGTGATTGCAATCAATAGCTCACTGAGGAATACAGGGTCCTGCAGGGTGTCTCCCTGGAACCGCAAGTTTGAATGCAGCTGGGCAGCCGAATGGAATTTCTAATTTAAGTAGGACAGGACTATGATCTGATAGTGTCTGAGGGAGGACTGAAACATCGAAAACCCACAGGATGGCACTTGCTGACAGGAAACAGAAATCCAGTCATGTCCACATGGAGTGGGGGGATGAGTAGAATATGTAACCAGGTGTATGTTGATGGTGCGTGCGCCAGGCATCTAACAAATAATCTGTGTTAGAACTGGGGTTCTCTAGTTGGCAATGGTGTGCACCTTTCCAAATAGGGACCCTTGCTTCTAAGTCAGGATAAGGAGATTACACTCCTAGATAACCCCTGCTCACCCCTTAGTAGCTTGGCACAAGCAGACAGGCTTATCTCAGAGGCAGTGTGTTAAGCATCTGTGAATACACACAGTAATACAGTGAAAACACTACAGATGGACACAACACAGGTTTTATAGCAATAAGTATTCTTTATATAAACACAAGACCACACATGACAAAAATCCATAATACTGTACTCAAAATTGGCTTAAAGATGGTAGAAGTTAATTAGTTCAAGTTGGTGATAAATGCGACACAGTTCTCACAAAAGTACCTGGATGTGTAAAGCAAAACAAACAAAAAGGTTCGCAGAGTGGGAGATGCATCGGTTCCGTGCTTCGGGGAAGATGATGCGTCGTGCCTTAATGCTTGCGCAGAGTAGGCGATGCGTCTTGATCCTTACCGGAGTGGAGGTGATGAGTAGATTCTCAGCCTGCGGCCCGGTTGCGATGCGCAAGATGGCGCCTTGATGCAATGCAACAATCCTGGTGCGATGTGATAAGATGGCGCCCTTGATGCGATGATGCGAAGACGATGCGTACACGCCCTGGCAGCCTTGCAACGACTCTGTACTTTGTAGCTGCGACAGGCCCTGTGACACACTTCTCTGATGATGCGACGGCGACCCTCTCAGTGGCGTCATGCTTCTTCAATGATGCGACAACAGACAGCTGCGATGAAGACACGCTTCTGGGGAGATGCGGCGGTGGCACGCTTCTCCGGCGATGCGACGACTACAGCTGCGGCAGCAACACACTTCTTCTCATTGCGTCGTGCTTCCAGCTCCCATTGACACGCAGGCTTCTGCAGATAGAATTCCCAGCAAAGAAATTCAGAGGGGAGCTGGTGGTGAAGTCGTTTGTCCCTGTGACTTCAGCAGGAGGCAAGCACAAGTTCAAGCGCTTGGAGAAAAGATGATGAAGTACACACAAAGTTCCGTCTCCTCTCCTTGGCACTGAAGGCACCACTGTAGGCCAACCCAGAAACACAGCACACTGGCAGGGGGGCAGTCCACTCCTACAGCTTCCTTTGGTTCTTCTCCTTGGCAGAGGTTCGTCCTGTTGTTCCAGAAGTGATCTCAAGTCTTGGGGTCTGGGTCCCATATTAATTAGGGGTGGGCGGAATTTGCGAAATTCACTTTCGCAAACTATCGCAAAAATGTCAAAAATCTCCGCAAGCACGTGGAAATATCGTGAAGACGCAGACGTTTTTTACCCGCCTGTTCGCAATATTTTCTGCGTCATCGCGTTGAAAAAGTCTCGCCAAATTGCCCATGCGGTCACCTATGGGCGCGGCCATCTTGTTTTACACTCTATTTCATGGTTCTGGGGCCTGATTTTCAATCCTCCCTCTATCTTTTGAATTCTTTGTTTCTAGACACTTTTTTTGATCTATTTTATTTATTATCTCTCTGACTATTTTCCTGCTTGTATATTTTTGGTTTTGGTCTACCTTTTGTGTATTTTATTAACTACTTTTTCACTCTTTTTCTATTACCTGCTTTTTCAATTTCTTTTACTTACTTTTTTAATTTTTACCTTTTCTTTTCCGCCCCCGCCTACCCCAGAATCATGGCAAAGGGCCCAGGGCTCATCGCAGCCAGAGCCGCGACCGCCTTCCTTGAGGAAGGCGGCGCCCACAAGGGGTGCAGGCACGGGCCTTATTTGGGGAGGTGGAGTTGGCTGCACTCGTTTTCTTTGTGCAGCGCCACCTCCCCTTAACTCTGGCAGCAGGTGGCAGGCCTGCGTCTGGGTCCGGGCTCCGGGAAGGTCGGCAGCGGTGGGGGGAGGTGCGCTGGGCAGTGTTCCGCTGCTCTGGGGTCCGGCGCTCCCAGAACCAACTGACGCACTGGTGGTCCGATATCCTGGACCGGGAGCAGGACCTGCTGGACCTGCTAGAAGTGGAGGTCCCGGGTCTTGGTGAGTAACTAATTATTACTACTTTGTATCTGTTGTGCTGCTCTGTGTCATATATTGCAAATATCTTTTTTTCCAACCAGCTAGAATGCTGCTGCTTATATTACAGGCAAATTACGTTAAAAGCCTTCTGTGATTGCTATGATGACACAGGTGCTCTTCTGCGCTACTAATCTTACTTGTTTGCAACTTGACGTTTGCGCTCGCTTTGCGTGATTATGTAAGAGTTTATTTTAGAGAAATTAAGTTACATAATGCTGTAGTGACTCTAGTCCTTACTTTGTCCTGTCACTAAGAGATAGGGGCGGATTGATACTTAGGTTTAGTTACTTTGTGTGAGTTTGTAATTTTTTTGTGGTATGCGTGATGCCCCCTCTGTTACGTCACGTGCTACTAGTACCCCAGTCTTTAGTAGAACCTTTTCTACTTTGTGCAATGAGTGGTAATAGGCTTAGCACTAGCAGAACATCATTCAGCATCAACCAACCAAAAATTTGGTGTATACAAAAATGTAGTCATGTGTCCTCCATTTGACCATATGCATTATTGAGGACTATAAGAAGTGGAAATGCATACTTAATGTACAATTGGCACGCCTGGAATAGGTGGGCTAGGTCAGGTGTTACGTCGTACTCAGGCTTAGTTAGTATTATGGAATCAGAATGGAAGACTGAATTGGTGTTGATAAATAGTAAGTCCCCTGATACTACTTGTTGACCAGATGAGATCGGTCAATTTAGTTATTGCAATTGTTGTTTACATAAGTGTTTTTTGACCGTTCTTTAAAAATATTTTATTTGTTTCACACCAATCATCAATGTTTGTCTCTTTCTTACATCTTTCCTGTTCAGCACCCAGGGCCCGGCAGACAGGGTCGCAGTTGGCGGGAGGAGCACAACACCAGCAACAGGAAAAGGGCACAAATGAGGGCTCTTCTGCTGGCCCTAGTAAGTCTTCTTGTTTTTAATATTAATAATTCTTATTCCATAACTTTTAGTGCACCATATTTTTTCTGAACTATTGTTTCCGTTCCCTAATGTTATTTTTTACCAACAATTATCCTTCGATCTGTACTATCAGTTTCGAAATTCTTGTTATCCCTGCCTCTGCTATGATGACTCTCTGTACTACTACTATTAGTCTGTTTGTAGTAGCCAAGCTTGCCCAGTTGGCCACTCTTTATTTAAAAAGGTTTTAAATAAAACTCAGATTCACCAGTAACTCTAGCCATTGAGTCCAGTGCTTTGGGTTCTCACTTGTACTACTTCTAGTCTTATTGATCTTGAGTCTTTGTTAATCTTGAGGCTTTTCGACAATTCCTACCAACAAATGCCCAACCGGATATATTACTATTTTGATAGGATAGATCATACTAATACTGTTGTAGGGATTTTGCACATACAGAACTTTGCACAAGAAAATAGGATGTTGGTAATGGGAGGTTGGACCTTCCTCACACCTCAATCAGAAGTTCAGAACCCACCACAATCCCCTGCCCGACTAGTTATAGTAGTATCTCGTCATAACTATTAGCTCTCCGAACCCTCCCCCCAAGATACCCAACAAGTAGACAACCCAGAACATAACACACCCGACCTCTCATTTGTGGAAGCAATGCATATGCACACCCTTCCGCTCACTCGTGTAAGTCCACACCGAATAGAAAAGTTTTATTTTTAATTGACAAGCTATCTACGTTGTTCTAAAATGCAGCACCAACGGGACCAACAGCAAAATGCATAGGATTAAAACAATAAACATTGCTACACTTACAGTTACAACAACTAGAAGTCCATATTAGAAACAAAAGGGAAATCTTCATACCTGAACAGTTGTGGAAGCACCACCATCCTCTTGTTAGGAATATAGTTTATATAACATTTTAAATGAAGGTCTCTGAGTGAATTTTTGGTACCCCTCCCCTTAGAAGAACCTAGTACTGGTAGTTGTTACATCATAAGCTCTGCAAAGCTCTGGTTCGTAGAAGGGAATCTTCCGTCTGTAATGAGAAAAATGGTGCGCGTTAGTATATTGCAACCATTTCTCAGGTGTGCCAAAAAGTGTAGCATTTTTATGGATAAGCAATATGGACTAACACCCCAACTTCATAAAAAGTGGCTTGTTAATGTTTTGGTCGACCTTGTACGCAGCGCTTAGACAGTAGCAGTATGTGGTCATGTGGGCTCAAAGGTGTCTTATACAACAAGCTGCGAGGTAACGTCACGTGTACAAAAATAAAAGACACAAAGGTAAAATGGTTGCATGGCTCGGGCTAACTAAGCAAAGACTAGAATGACCCTAGGGACCATATAACTACTAGTGTCTACTCTAGCACTACCTGATTTGTACTAGCGATGTATTGTATACTATTAACTCATTTTTCAATCTTGCTACTGACCAATAGGGGGAGGTGTATATGACACCTAGAAAACGTGTAAAGTTTTTTCTAGGCGCACTACCGACCACCAGTGCCGGGATCACCGGCGAAGACGACGAGGCTGGCGAGGACGCAGCAGTTGCGGATGGAGCTGCAGGGGACGAGCCAGCACCAGTGGCGGGCGGTGGTAAGTTAGATTCATAATCCTTAACTATGGACATTACACTCACTGCAAGGTGTACTTTATGTATACTGTACTGTTGAGACTTAGGGAACCATTAGGATGACAGGCGGATTGCCCCCGCAGGGCCGGCGGTAGTCACCGTCGGGCCGGCGGCGGCAAACCGTCCGCCATCCCTGTAGAAAAGACCCCCGTCATATTACAATGGCTGGGGGTCTGCAGCGGATGGAAAGACCGTCTGCTGCTTTTCCGCACGGTCGACATGTCGACTGGGCAGAAAACGGTTCAATATGGTGGTGGTGTCTGAAAGACACCGCCAGCCATATCACAATGTTCATTTTGGGATGCCTTTCCGTGGCGGCATTGCCGCTACGGAAAGGCATGTGAGTATGCTTGGGGGGCCCGTTGTGGGCCCCCATGGACTCCGGGGGGTGGGGGTGCCTATGGATGGTATCCCCGCCTTTCAAAGCACAACGTGGCAGCCAACGCGCTTTGCTTGTCACGTTATGCTTTGAAAAGCACAACATGTATTTTTAGCATTGCGGGGGGCGGTGATTTCAGCACCGCCCGCCGCAATGTTAAAAATACGGGATGCGCCCGCCACTGTGGCGGGCGTATCCTAATTGCCCCCACGGGACCCCCACCCTTATGGCGGGAGGTCCCTTTTAGCGTGAGGATGACGGGCGGACCTAATGATGCCCTAAGTAAGTAAGAGTTGTTGTGAACTTTTGAAGAGTCAAGACACCCTTTAATTGGCATTAGTAAAGGCATTAGGGGTGGGAGTATTGAGTAACTAATGGCCTCTTCTATATGATTTCAACTTCGCTTTGAAAGTTTTATGGAGAAGACTAAAGTCAGATCAGATCACCTGGTGTTGAACTAAAAAGGGAAACAGGTGGAAGGAAGAAGGCGGGCAAGATTTAATATTTATGACTGACAGAGAGAAGGATACGTGTGATGCAAGCATGCAAATTGCAAAGGTGGCTGATAGGAATCTGATGCATGGTTGGTTGAATGCCTGCAAATATCCCGCAAATGTTAAAGACCAAGCAAGTGGGAGGATAGATACATACCACAAATGTTATGTACTGTGCTTTATAGTGTTACCATGCCACTATGTGTATAATTAACTTGTCTTACTGTTTTTCTAAGAGCATATTTTACAATAGTCTTGTTTTTTCTTTTTGATATATAGCTATCCTTCCAAACCAGATCGGGAGGAGTTGGCCGCCAAAGCACGGCGCAGGAATATCGACGGCTGGTTGTCCTGAAAGAGGAGGAGGAGGTGGCGGCAGCAGCTGAACACTCCTCCAATGCCCAGGGCCCCAGCCACCGCCTCCAGCAGTACGGCGTCACCGTCTGGCGGCCGCTCGCCCCCTTTCCATCACTGGTGCCCCCCCCCCACTGTGGCTGCAAGTGCTGCGCTCTAAAGTGCTGCTTCGCCCTACTAGAGGAGGCACTGCGTGTCCTCCAAAGACAATCCCGCCAAACCTAGGAAACCCTGTTTATTGCCCCTTTTTTATTTATTGTTTTGGTAGGTGGGAATGGGCGTTGGGGTTTTGGACATTTGGTTGGACTTCTTTATGGACATTGGGTGGGGTTAGGGAGAGGGGTGGGTCAGGTTTTGTGGGTTTTTTACATAGTTTATTTCTGTTAGGGTTATTATTAATTCAATATTTCTAATTTACATACAATGTTGCTAATGTTTTGTGGGTGGGGTTACTGTTTTTCATCACACTGTTTCCTTGCTGGTGCAGGGCCACCCATAGCCAGTGTTTGATTTAAATAATTGGCTGACTTTGTAAGACAAAAAAAGATAGATGCGGCACCCTTCACTGATTGAGTTGTCCTACTAGTACTGTCAGTCTCTCTCTTCTAGTCTATGCATTCTTTAACTGGACTCAAAGGGGTGTGTGAATTGATTGAAAACATATCCATTATTAATTATGCCTCCCCCAAACTTCTCTTACCTTTGCTTGATGTTTAACTTAGGCACAGCGATGGCTGCATGGTGATGATGGTTTCCTTTCCTAACATGCCATGGTTGTGGTGGTGGTAGTAGTAGTAGACACTGGCAGGGCAGCAGCATTTGCAAAAAAAGAGAGACTGTTCGAGGAGTAGTAGAATGAAGTACAGTACAGAACTTACCGCAAAACAATAATATGCAAAAATATTTTACAACAAAACATAACAGTGGTGGGGATAGCCTACTAAACAGAGTTACAAACTATAGTTTTGTTGAGTCACTTGACTAGGCCTACAGTACACTCGACACAAGCGTAACAGTTAGTGCTGTGTATGAGGATGGCAACAAATCCTATCAATGCCGGCAATTAATGTGAATGTATATGTCCCTTTGGTAACTAAAAATCACCTCTAAAATATACTGCTCATGGGTGGCCAAGCAGAAGAAGATCCTCGCTCTGCCTTGAAATTGAAGTACTGTTGCTTTCGCCACATCTGCCCCAGCAAGCGCTTGATGAATTATTGGTGTACTTTTAATTTAGTCACACCTCAATAAGTCACGCAGCCCGGGGAAAGAGGGTTAGGGTTTGTTGAATTGATGGGAAGGGGGGTTTGGGGAAAGGTTTGAAAATTAAAAAAACAGTACGCATGGACAAACAACAAAACACAATCTCCGTAGACTACAATATCCATATCAATATGTTAAGGGAGAAAAAGGAAATGCATGCATGATGATGATTGATAGGAAGATCCGGATTCCATACAGTTCTAGTTCAGTAGTTCCGGGCTTACTTTTACTGATAGCAAATACAATTTTTAAATATTGGTAGGCAACAAGAAGAACGCACTGCTGTAAAGATTGTAGACAAAAAATGAATGAAATCATTGAAAAGATGATGAAAGTTGATACTTTTAATGTGTTATCCTGGTCAATAATGTGGATTTGCATCTCGGCATTCCTCTTGGTCCTCTCGTCCATCAATCTTGGGTGTCGCCAGTCGCCACTGCCTGCCTGGCAAATGTAGATTTATTGGTAAGGTAAGTGTGCATTGTAATGTTTTCCCAAGTATAACGCAAGGCCCGGCCTGTAATTGTAGATGGAAAAACAAAAGGGATATTGAGAAACAAAGTTGAAAAAAATGCACAAGTTATGGTGTAGTGCCACAAGAACACTTTCCGAGGCGGCATGTATGCATCATTTCTACTCTAATCTGTTTCCAGCATTGACCTTCAACAACAACAGGACAGACCAGGCCCACAGTGACAGCATGTCGCTTAGCACATCCTCTGTTTAGAGTAAGTTTTTTTAAAGAGTTGGACAAAGCACATATCCAGCAAAATAGAATTTTACAATTTAAGTCACTAAATCAATACACCACAGTCATCCCACCGCTACACTCGACTCCACTTCTACACAGACATTTAGGTCTGCTGTGGTTGTTGTTGACTTGTTTACCTTTTATGTCACTCATGAAACGCCCTCCTGACTTATTATTATTACATCAATCATCTCCGATACTTGTACTGACGGACTGTGAAAATCGGCCTGCAGTAGAAGTACAATTTTGTTTATTACACAAAAAGAGTAGAAATATTATTGACTTGAGTCACTCTTTAGTGTGTACAGTAAGACTACAAGTACACTTTGACTTCACTTCGTGCACAACAAACACTAAAACACAAACACCAATCATTCAGAGTCAGGTGTCCAATGCATGCCATTCATTTTCATTACCTGTTCCTTCTCATCTTAGGTTAACAGGCCGTCTTTTTCGCTATCATCATCATGGACGGTGCTGTTGTCATACTCAGTGTGCAGTGTACAGATTGAGTCCCCTTCCTGTATTCAATCAAAAGCAATGTATCAAGCTGCAGTAGAAGTACAAATTTCTTATTAAAAATAGTTGCAAGAAGGGGGAAATTGCCTTGAGTTATGTTTAGTGTGTGGAATGATGATTAGTGCACAATGAAATAACTTCATGCATAACAAACAACAACAAAATCACTCTGTCTGCGTCCTATGCATGGCATCATTCATTACCTGTTCCATCTCATTTTCAGTTAATAGGCAGTCTCTCTCGGCTCAGAAAGGAGGATAGCTATAGTAGCCATCATGTTCCACTTCTTTTGGTGGGACCAGGAAGCATTTCATTTTTTCTTCTATTTAGCATCATCCAATCCTCATCTGTCTTGAGGGCAAAGGGTTTAGGGAAATTCAGGAGGATGGAGCAGGAGGAGCTGGATTCGGAGAACTGTACTGTGCAGACAGCTGAAACTTGAAATAAGAAGAGTAGAAGACAGTGGTGATGGATGTGTTGTGATTCAAAGTTTGTAACCGGAAAAACAGACACACACATAAAGAAAAATAAGGGAGGAAGACAGTAAGTTCAAGCCTATTTGTTAGGGAAGTATAGCTCGTCCTCAAACTCTGGGGGTTCAACCAGTAGTAGGTAATCATGTAACATATTACTTCCATCACCTGAGCAGCTGTCCTCCTCTTCCTCCCTTGATTCATGTATTTTGTAATTCGGTGGTATGAAGTGCTGATTCATTTTGATCATTGTTAACCTCTCCACGTTTTTGGGTGAAAGGCTGGTCTTTCTAACTGTTACAAAGTGAAGTAGTGTGGCTCACTGGTTAGAGGCGGCAGACCCGAGAGCAGAGGACGGCCCGGGACCAGGGTTCGATTCCCGGCGCGGCAGGTTTCTGGACCAGGGTCAGCGGACTCGATAATTCTCTCGCCTCGGTGCCCACTCTGATCAGCGATCACACTCGGCAACTCTGGGCATTAGCTTGCCTCATCTTCACTAACGGCCCCACCAGACCGCCGGGGATGCCTGGTCTCACCCTGGAGATACCCAGTAAGGGACCATCTCTCAGGGAAGCCAGGAAGGGTTTCGCAGCGGTCTAAGCGCCAGGACGCCTACGGGTAGCAGTGCGCTATATAAATGCCTACACACACACACACACACAATGGGACCAGCAGCACTGAAAACACGTTCGGAAGAGAAACTTGCGACAGGGCAAGCCAGATAGCTTATCGCCAGCCTGCTGAGTAGTGGCCATTCAGCCCTTTTCCTATACCAACAATTCAATGGGTTTTGATCAATGTACACCTCTGTTGGGTTGTCCAGATAGGCCTGGACCATCTGCTCAATGTTCAGGGGTGCTGCTGATAACCTTTTTTCTGGCTCCTTTCTCTGTGCATCAGCACTGTGCATAATACCAAAGCCTAACTATAAATACCAATCGTGTAACGATTCTACTGGGCTTAATGATGATCCAGTTATTGTTGCTGTTGTCGATAGTGATGGTGAGTGTTCTGAGCCAAATGCACTGCCTTCAGCCACCGAAGTTGCACTTGATGCCGGATGCCCTGCTGCAGTACTTCTTGTGGGTTGATCTAGCAGGGTTTTAATTAGCAGCCGTTCATTTTCCAACTTACTCGCTACCTCAGCTATCCAAGTTTTGTAGCGGGCAACATCCATCTCTGAAAAAGGAATTATTGTCTTCAGTGCCAATTTTGCCCGTGGATCCAGAATTGTGGCACAAATGTAATGTTCTTGTGACAAAATCGTATTTTGAACCCTTGTATTTTCAGCTAAGCGATGGGCTAAGCTCTCCACCAAGTCGTGGGCTTCTTTATTTTCCTCTACACCTTTGTATGATTCAGACACCTTCTTCAGCTGATGCTCTAGCATTTGCAATAATGGGATAGCTTGGCCCATTGTACAGTCCTTGTTGATGACTTCACGTGTGAAGACCTCAAAAGGACGGAGCATGTCAGTCAGGCATGTAACTAGGCACCATTGGTCCAGCTGAAGGGTCATGACTTTCACAGTAGCATCCAGTCTTTGCATGACATATTCATTGAGTGACCTGTACTGTTCAAACAGACGATCAAGCATGTAATATGTTGAGTTCCAACGTGTTGCCACCTCCTGGATGAGTGCTTTGACTGGCATTTTATAGTCACGTTGAATGATCCTCAGCTGCTTCCAAGCTTTAAAAGAATGGCTGAAATGAGTGCATATTCTTCGGCAGGTGGTCAGTAAGTTGCTGACTATGGATTCTTTTTTCAGAAAGTCTTGAACTATAATGTTTATGCAGGGCGCCAAACATGGAACCCTGAGATAGGAGCCAAGCTCCATGGCCTTAAGTACATTACTGCCATTATCTGTGGCAACAAAACCAATACAAAGCCCTCTTGGGCGCAGCCATTCAAAAACCTTGCTGCAAAACTCTTCCAAAATGTTTATAGTAGTATGAGATTCTCCATGGCGAACATAGCTACAGTTGCATGTTTCTGAGTAGCACATGCAATCTGTGGCTTGGCAGCTGGTCCACATGTCTGTTGTCAGGTGGATATTGTGAACAGCACTCTGCTGCAAAGCTTGTCCAACCAATTCCAGCACATCATGATGTAGTGCCGGAACAGCAATTCTTGCGAAATAGGACCATCTGGGAACCTTCCATTTAGGGTAGCTGGCTGACACAAATTCAAGGAAACCCACCCCTTCCACAAATGAATAAGGGAGAAGGTCCAGTGCTAACATTTTAGCCAGCTTTGCATTGTACAACCGTGCCGTTGGGTGGTTGCGTTGGAACTGCCTCTCCAACCTAAGCATGCTATCAATGGTAGGCTGGATTACATTCCTTTGTGGTGCTGTTGTTTTCATTAACCCACTTAGGCTCCACGACGCAGTTTGTCTCATTGCAGTACTCGGTCGCCTTGGTGTCTCAGCCTAACTCTGAGTATTGCTCTTACTGCGGTGCCACTCAGGTATTGCTGAGGAGGATGTGGGAGGTACCACTACACTACTGGGGACAGGGCAGGAAATGTCTCCCTCTTCTTCACCTTCCACCGCAATAATATCGTCCCCTGATTCTTCATGTCCAATGTCAATGGGTTGAGTTTTTTTCCTTTGTTTTAAGTGAAGTAGGTGATTCTCCCACACAAGCCTACCCCGCCGAACACCTTATCGACAAATTGAGCATATAGCAACGTTCTCCTCCATGTTGCTAACAGAAAAGAAGTCCCAAACTGGGAAGGAGAACTTTCTGGCACTGCTGGATGTGCCACCTTCAATACCAGATGAACTAGAGGGTGTGCTTGGAATGTGACTCAGTGCTGCTACACTGTGACTTTTACTACCACTAACTACTGAGATGATTGAGCTGGATGTAGGTCCCTGCCGGGCCTTTGAAATTATGGCAGCTGGAGGTCGTTCTGGTGTAACCTGTGTTGGTGGTATCTGTGCTACATCCCGCTCAGTAGCAGCCTTTCTGGATAGGGTGAGAATGTTCGTCTCCATCCCCTTTGGGGCGGGAGTGATGTGCGTGATGACTGGCTCATCTTAATAAACATCATCCCCCTCTTCTACATCTACCTCCATAACTCTAAGTTTTTCTGGAACCTTCCTTTTCAGAAACATTGTCGTGTGGCCTGCATCAATCTCAGACTGAGCTGGTGGCTGCCAAGTGGCATCACGATCATCAGAAGCGGAGCTTGAAGAAGAAGATGATGGACTAAGCCTCCTTTTCCTTGCTGGTGGTCTGGAAGACAATAGATCTTCCGAAACAGTGGTTTGCTACACTTTGTCTGCAGGAAGCTTGATTTCCTGAAATTCCCCTACTTCAGGAGCAAACACTACTATTGTGGCTGTTGTTGAGGCTGCTGCTGTTCTTGCGGCTGCTGCTGCACACTTTTCTGCAGAGTTTCCGCCTGCGTTGATTATGTACTACATTGCGTTAATGACATTTCAACATCGCTGCTAGTTAGTAGACTGGCTACCTCTCCGACACTCAAGGGCTTGGGCCTAGGTTGGTGGGGTTGGACCGCTGGTGTGGAGGTGCTGCTCCCAGCTTGTTTCCCGGACAACGCTGATGCTGGCGTAATTTATTTGGTACCAAAAAAAACACTGGCCGGCACACCAGTAGTGATTAGTGGCACTTACTTTTTCTGTTTCTTCTTCTCACCGGCAACTTTCTTGATACTGGACCTGGTACCTTTCTTAGGGGCCATCTTCAGATGTCAGGCAGGACGCAGTTGCACGAGTTGTGGTCACACATGGATGTGATGCGCAGCAGAACTTCTGTCTGGCTGGCAGTACAACGGGTGATGATGATGACACCTCCTCCTCTGGCTTTTTGTGCACCTAAAAGCAAATAAGCCAGAAGAAGAACATCAGTGAAATGTTGCATTTGTTGTTGTGGTTCAGTTACTACTGTACTAGTACAAAGAAACAAACAAAAGAAGATATAGTCTAGCCATTTCTGAGACTTTGTCAATAAGGGCTATGTTATACTACTTTGTACACACAACACTCTCAGGAAGGATAGGAAAGAGAATAAGAACCACCAAAATACAAATGTAATATAAGTGGGGTGGACCCTATTTGGCATTAAACTATTTGAGCATCACATCATTCATGGAGCTGCTGCTGGCAAAGGGGATGGATGGATGGAAGCAGTAAGCCAATAAGAAAACCATGCAAGGCTATATGGCAAAAGCAGGACACTAATAACTCCCACCACAAAAAAAGACCACCGCCCACATGGACACTCACAAATCACAAGCAACAAGCAGGAGGCCTGGGAAACACCATGAACTGACAAAAGGCCTATAAAAGCCAGGCAAAGGATGCATGCTAAAGCACACTGCTCTGCCTTTTTAATGCTATAAAATGCAAAAACGAAAGTACACAGGCCCAAAAAAGGTCTGCAGGGTGCATGCATTGCACGCCAACACACACCAGGCACACACAATAAAGGCATGTCTTTAAGACACCCAAAATCAGAAAGCCCACCCCAAAAAAATCACATTTCCCACCAGCCACATGCAGCTGTGGCTACCTGCTCTGAGCCTACCGGATGAAAGCAGGCCTGTTGGCAGACAAGGCCAGACAAGCTTGCAGGCCTAGGTTTCAAAATGGCCACCAGCCACATGGCCAGGCCCAACAACAGAAAGCCCAACCCCCAAAAAACACATTTCCCAACTCAATCCAATGCCATCCATGCCCTAAATGATGTCTAAATTCAACAGACCACAGAGAAACACTTGTTTAATGCTGATGTGGCTACCTGCTCCGAGCCTACCGAATGAAAGCAGGCCTGTTGGCAGACAAGGCCAGACAAGCTTGCAGGCCTATGCTTCAAAATGGCCACCAGCAACATGGCCAGGCCCAGCAAAAGAAAGCCCACCCCCAAAAAACACATTTTCCAACTCAATCCAATGCCATCCATGCCCTAAATGATGTCTAAATTCAACAGGCCACACAGAAACACTTGTTTAATGCAGCTGTGGCTGCCTGCTCTGAGCCTACTGGATGAAAGCAGGCCTGTTGGCAGACAAGCTTGCAGGCCTATGCTTCAAAATGGGCACCAGCCACATGGCCAGGCCCAACAACAGAAATTCCACCCCAAAGAACACATTTCCCAACTCAATCCAATG
The DNA here is from genome assembly GCF_964263255.1 of Lissotriton vulgaris. Taxonomy (NCBI): domain Eukaryota; kingdom Metazoa; phylum Chordata; class Amphibia; order Caudata; family Salamandridae; genus Lissotriton; species Lissotriton vulgaris. The sequence continues at coordinate 754 of NW_028245917.1, read as the reverse complement.
CCGATCCATGCCCTAAATGATGCTTGAAAATGAAATACATTAAAAAAACACCAAAGGAACAGTTGCTTCATCATACACCCACCCATGAGGCCATGACTAGCTCTGGGCCTACTGACTATACTACCCACAACATTTTTAAAAAAAAGGAATGATAGTTACCAAAATTAAATTGTAGTTGCAACAACTGCAATGCCCCAATCAAACAGACACAACAACCACTTACTTGTAAAATATCCAATTACAAAATCCTCAAATCCAATGGCAATAATGCAGCAGACAAAAATCCAAAGGCATTTAAAAAAAGGACTCCTTGCACAAAAAGTACAGCCAAATGTCAATCTGAGGATTTTTATTCATCCAAATCATCATTTGCAGAAGATTTTATGCTGCTAGAGCTGATATTCTTCTCCAGATTGAAAATTGTACACGTTCGAGTTCTCAAGCTTCACAGTACTTCCGCTGGATGTCGATGGTGCGTCCAAAATGACGTGTTCGCATTCTCCCGCTCCCTGTTGCGTTGGTTATGACGTGTTGGCATCCTCACGCTCTCTCTCTCGGTGGAGAACGATGTGTTCGGGTTCTCTCGCTCCTTGTCACGTTCGATATGACGTGCTTGCGTCCTCACGCTCTCGCTTACGGTGGAGAATGACATGTTCGAGATCTCTTACTCTCGCGTTGCATTATCGCGAGACGAATGACGTGATCGCAGGCGCGACCTTGCACGAAATAGCGCAAACGGCTACCAACATCTCGT